>NC_056744.1:549220985-549504933 GCF_019279795.1 Protopterus annectens
AAATACATTATCCAGGTAAAGAGTTTGGATACTGAGGTTTAAAAAACTAATGAAAGTGACACAGAAACATAGATATGATCTGATAAATCAGCTGATAAATCATCATTTTATCAGATTAGTAAAATATAAGTGACATGCCTTGTAAAGTGGATACGAGCACTAAAGGATGAAATATAGCAAAAAAAATGTAGGTTGTAGAAAGGGCTAGGCAATGTAGTTGTCCACTTTGTCCTGCATCTGATTAATTGTTTGTCTTCCCCTTGTGCATTTTGTCCCTTGAACTACCTTGCTATGTTTCATTTTTTTTCTGTCTGATTACTGTCATATCTGGTTTACAATGAAAGGACGTCCTGTGGTGTAACATCTTAAATCCTAAACCATGTTAGCCTCCTACCCAAACCCGACCCCATCCTCCTTGCACTAGTAGGCTAGGAGGATCATCCCTTTTGTTAGCTTGGTGCTCTGGCTCCTATATCTTTCTAAATGTCTCCCAATTCTTTAAATAGACCTGTATGCTGCCTTATTATTTTTTTTACTGTGAAACAACAGGACAATTTGTACTTTTACATCAAAACAAAATAAAATGACAATAGTTGAACTGCTTATTTTATAGCATACATTTAGTACTGCTAAAGGGATTGATTTGATGGTTTGTTGAATGCTAATTGGATTATAATAATTTCTGTTAGTTATATAACTGAGAACCTGCAAACTATATTTGTTTGCTTGCAATGATGTATTATGGTCTGTAACCACAATTGTAGAGACAGCTGAGTACCAACATATTTGCATACTTTCAGATCTATATCTTGAATAAAAAATTCATTGCATTTAAAAGTTCAAAAACTTTAATAAGCAATTAAAACTCCATGGCAGTAATGCAGAAATATGAGCACCTCAGATCAATGAACACTTTCAGTCAGCAAAACGCAGAAGAAAATCAGTTCAATTCTAATATTCTGCAGCATCCGTACTGAGACTTTGCTCTAAAGAATTAGTACATTTAGTATGGGATTATACAAATATGCTGCGGTGGTTGTGCTGCGGTAGCATTGTCGCCTCACAGTAAGACGTTGTCCTGTTCGATTCTCAGCTAAAGCGTCTTCTGTGTGGAGACAGGCGTGAATGGGCATACCTTCGTTGAAGGCTGTGCGTCAGGGCTGGCAACTCGGTACATAAAAATCTACTGCCAATCATTAGTGGACCGGAGTTCCGCTGTGGCGACCCCTAACCGGGAAAAGCCGAAAGATACAAGTATGGGATTATACAAATACATACATGCACAATGACAGGTTGAATATAAAATATTTGGTTGAAAATACTATAGATTTTTGAAAATGGTACTTTGTTTATCTTTTGCAGGTACAAAATTAATATGTAGTAGACCAGTTTTTACAATAACTGGAAATGTCATTTTCTAGGAATGTCTAAGCAGACTATCTGACCTTTGATTAAACCAAAGTAAAGCAATTCTCTTTCTAAGGAAAAAGACTTCTATCATGGTCACTGAGATGAGTATTAGTATATAATTCATTCATAGAGCATATATCCTGGGTTGTAATGGTTAAATCTAAAAAACTTCATATAATGCTTATGTTAATCCCAAAAGACATAGATGAAAAAAGGTATAGGTTCAGCTACTGAAACTTTCACAGGTATGTCATGTGACTCTAATTATGCACATATGGAAACCTCTTCTTTATCAGAAAATCAATCAGCTTTTTTTCAGCTTCACCCACAGCATTGGTGTTGCCCTTTATTTGATCTGTATACTTCCTCTATACAAACCATCACATGAACACATTATAAGTCATACGTGCTGATTAACTCTCAATTACTCCAAGGTTCCACATAAAGCAGTTGCTGTAGTTATGAATGTATATTCCAGCTGAAAAACTTAGCTTTGTTTTTTAATTACAGGACTGGTTTTGATACTAATGTTTTCCTCAGATTTTTCACTTTCAGATCTGATAAAAGTAAGCCAACTGTGAAGCCTAGCCTTGGAAACATAAAAATGATTCGAACAGACACATCTGATGTCAGATGAGAAGTAATTCTGAAAGCAAGTAAGAACTGTGACAGTTTTATTTTCACAGTTTCAGCTTTCATATCCTTCATCCATTCATCTCTTTCCTTCACACTCTTTATTCTTTTACTGTCACTAGTGTGTGTTGCAGCTGTATTTATATATACCCTTTTCCCATTTTTGCACTTGGAGTCAGTGTGTCACTTCAGCAGTGGCAATCATGTCGAGCCAATGTTCACACCGCTGTGTGGCTATCCCTGCCATAAATAAGTCTGGCTTCCATGTCCTTTGTTAGTAATGTGTGGATGGGTCTCAGGTGGTACTTCCTTGCTTCACGTGTCCATTACACTGATTTATTTTTTTGTTATTCAGGTTTATCGCTACCCACTCTGCTCTGCTGCATCGCACTACCCCATTTCCAAACCTTACCTTCTTTTATTTTATATTTTCATAGACTATTCATCATGTAAGAAAAGTGTGCACATGTCTTTTGCTACAGATCATCCACTGTCTCCGTTTTCTCTCACTCAGTGCCTTCATAGCAGCATTAACTGTCTAGTTTCTTTAATATTGCAACACAAGAGCATTCTTTTCTGTATAATGTTCATGCAAATATATTAAAATTATTTCCACTCTACTGTAGTTTCCTTCATTTCTTCATCTTCTGTCTTAAGACATAGTTAATGGATCAAGCTGTTAATCTCTCTGAATGCTGTCACTCTCTTTATGGTCAAAGGAGAAAGGTTTTTTTCCTAGTACACCTTTGTGTTCTGGTCAGATATGAGAGATTTGATTACTATACATAAATATACTTATGTCTACTCCATATATTATTAATATACATCTTTGAACAGAGGTGAAAGAACTGATCTTTTTTTTTTGTTTACTTCCTTGCTTTATTTTATCAGATCAAAGGTGAAATTGTTGAACTACTTAAACTGTTTGTTTTTTCTGAAATATAGGTTAAGGTCACGCACTTTTATAACAAATCTGATCAATCATTAGTAGTCTCTGTTACTGCACTTCCTTATCTCTTTCTGCAAAATACCCTAATCCATAGTGCCCATGCTATCTCCCAATCTTTTTCTCTCCATCTTTTCTCCATTCTTAGTTGTTACTTATACATTCTCTTGTAAGTTTTTTGTTTTGGTTTTGCCTCTTTGTCTGCTGATCCTCAAGCCTTTCCTCAGTCAGAAACTACCCTGTCCAAAGAGGGCCTTCATCCCGCTATTCACGTGGCTGCGTTATTCTATCAGCAGCAGACGTCTCAACAGTTAGAGATTTCCTTTATTTTTACATAACCCCACACCTGGTACTAACATAAATACTTGACTCAAAACAAAAGCCAGTTATGTCCCATTTGAGAGCATGTAAATCTGTCATAGGTGAATTCAGTGAACATAAAGAAGTTGAAACTGACTTCAGTGAAAGTGGAGCTTGACTTTTTCTCCACTGTTGTGCATCCTTAGAGTTGGTACATACAATGCTGTGATATTTCCTCCCACATGAGGAGAGCAACAGGGGTGGGGGGAGGGGAGGTTGCTGTCCTGCAAAATAAAATTGTTTCAGTATTTGCTGAAGGCAGTTTCAGCAATCTGGTTTAGGTTTACTTGCATTTACTGAAACCGTCTTTGATGGACTGACAAGACTCCATCCATTTATGCATGCCTCTGACCAACACAGTGACAGGGGCTATCATCAACAGGTTGTTCAACCACTACCACATCTTTCCCAGTACTGGTCTCCTCATCATTATGGGCCTCTCCTCTCCTGCTGAAGTCCTGTCAGAATAGAAGTCATGCAAGGTAGTTAGGAACCACCAGCCCCTATCCCTGAAGGTAGGCATGCCCATCCTCCCTGTATGAGCCATCAGGGCTTTAACCCTCTACACCACTGAAGCAGGGTATTCCCCCCAGTAGTTTTTAATATCACCTTTACAGACATACAGGTGAGCCAACAGTCTGAACTCTCATGTTTCTCCCTTAGCATTTATGTTCTGAGCTCTCATGTTTCTCCCTTAACATTTCTATCCTTACTACCTTCAATCCCCACTCTCATAGTCCTTTTGCTTTACGTCATTTGAAAAAAAACTCTTACTCTACTCAGTTCATATACATGTACCTGTTTAAATCATTAGCTCACCATTCTATATAGTAATCAACACCTACCTGTTCTAACCACTTACTGTAACTATCTTATCTTACTAGACCTACTATTTTATGGAGATATCTAATTGGGCACATATCCTTTTCTTCCTTTGCCCAGCCCTTCTGTCAACCAATCTACACCTACTAATCACCAAAACTACATCTTCTTGTCACACCTCAGTGTCCAAAGTCTGCTTAAAATATGAGATACACTTCAAGCCTTAATAGTACAGTACAATCTCACTATCAATATTATTGTAGAAACATAGCGTTAAGGCAGACATTTTAGTATGACATGGTTTTCTAACAAACAACTATTTCTTTCAAATCTACAGCTGGTCTCAAACCTAAAGTTTTTGGTGGAGACATGTTCCTTATTAGAAAAAAAATAATTAAGTAAGCAGTTATCATCTCAGTTTATGTCCACTCTACCATCTAATCCTAAATGGATCATTGCCAGAATGACCTCAAGAAATAGCTCCAACTTGTACTTTGCTTCTGTATTTATACCATCTACTGCCTCATAATCTACTGTCAATAACGTCCTTAAATCCATGTAACTTTGCAACTTTAAAATTAATTTTTTTACTTACATGTGACTTTAATCAGGACTGGCTGGGCTGTCTTCACAAACTGGCAAAAATAAGCAGACTGTTAGAGTTTTACTTCACAAATTACTGAATCTCCCCACCCAGGCCATCAAACCATTCTCAACAAAAATGTATTATTCTAAATTTGCTGCTTACTGACTGTCTTTGCAGATGCTTATCTACTGTAGTTTTTCTGAAGTCTGTTGTTGACCATTCTCTAGTCATTTCATGTAGCACTTTCAAAAGAACTAGACAACTGTAAACAATTCCTTTCCCACAACTGAAACGGCTTCATATTGGCTCTTCAAAGCATATTGCTTTCTGGTTGATATTCACTACAAAATCAAATCCAGCAGCTAAATGGTGGATGTCTGGCACCCACTGGCTTACACCTGAAATAAAAAAATGATGGTCAGAGATAATGCTTGGAATCTATGAATATCTTTCAGAGGTCTTGTGCACAACTCTCAGTAACTGCACCTCAGAAGACAACTTGATATTAAAAATATTCTAACTGCTGAAAAATTCAGTAACAAAATTTCCTCTGTAACCAAAAGTCTTGCTGGGACATGGTTAAAAAATTCTTGGTCACTCTTCAGACAGCTTATTTAGCTATCAGCAGCTTAAACCATACTCTTTGTTGTCTAGGGATGTTATTGAAGAATTCAAATCTTTCCTTAAAATCATTACTTCACACAATGCCGATAAATCCCCAAATTATCTGTCACCCAGCAATGAAGGCATCCATCTTTCTTAGTTAGCTTATCTTTTTCTCTACAGTGGATAAACTTCTTATAAAAATTCCAAATACAACTAATTTGTTTAGTCCTCTCTGTCCCACCTTTCTGAAGAAATCTGCTTTTTTTAAGAATGGCAGCATATTTCTTTGATTTTAACCTCTAATCCATTGCTATTACTCCTATAGAATGTAAAAGTGCAATATTTTTTTTTCTAAAAGTAGCATTTTCTTCCAACTTGAACAATGTTATCCTGTTGTCATTCTTTCACCAGGAATAAACATTTTTGAGAACATCTTGGATAAGTAGATAGTTCAGTTTATGCACTCATCCCAAAAAAATTGCTGCTATCCGAGCTTTAATACTTTTTCTCCTCAGGTCTCCACTGAAAATGAGCATGTGCTCAGTTGGACCAACCCGGTTAACAAATGTGAAATAATAAATAAATAAATAAATACATAAATACATAAATAATACTGGTAGTAGTCTCTTTCAAGCTATTAATACTATCTCTTCAACCCTTGATAACAGTCTACTAACTTGGGCTATCTTCATCAGCCTCAAAAAGGCCTGTGACCCAGTAGACTGCACTGCCCTTGTAAAACATCTGTCTTTTCAACATTTAAAAAAAAATGCTTAGCTCAGTAGTTAAACTATTTCTTGCATATATACCATTTAATTTTAAATGAAACCATTTTCTGTTGTCTCTTGTCATACTTAACATCAGGTGTCCAACACAGGATTGCACCTGGCCCTTTGCAAGCTCCTTCCTACAATATCTGTACAATACCAACTTTTTTAAAATTGTATGGATAGGGATGATCTCTTTTATTTTGAGAATCAAGTGACATTGTCTACAATACTTGTTACATAAATGCATTGATTATGTTTATGAGTGGTTCCCTGATTGATGGTTGACAGTTACCTCTTAAAGTAGTAGAACAATGTTGTTTGAACTGGCCAATGTCTCAGTAGTTGCTAATATTTATTCATTACTGACCTCTTAAACAGCTGTGTTGAACATATAAATAACCTACAAGTACCCAGGCATTTCAGTTAAGCCAACTGTTACATTTAACAGTTATATAACTTATATACAACTAACTCTGGGCAAAACTGCAATCCAAATTGCAGCTTGATACAGATCCCCTGCCATGCCCCAGGATTCCCACTCCTCTTTTCTTGATGTACTGGAAAATATTAGGGTTCAACCAAACACCATAATAATGGGTGACTTCAACTACCCCACCATTAACTGGGAAAACTACTCATGTACCAACTTCTTAGCTCAACGCTTTCTGGAATTCATAAACTCCAATGCCCTGGATCAACTTATCCACACCCCCACCAGGGGCAACAATATCCTAGACATAGTCATTACCAACATGACTGACCAGTGTTCCACACCTGAACTCAACTCCTCATTGGTCCAATCTGACCATAAGCTAATTACCCTTGATATCCACATCCCGCCCCCACCCCCCACCCCCATTAAGGAAACCACAGTAAAAAATGTCTCCAAAGCCAACTTCATGCTTCTTAAGACAGAAGTGGTGAACTTCATGACACCCATGCAGATGGACAATACAGTTATGACTGCTGAATACTGCAAAAATGCACTCTATAAGCACTTACACGAGTGCATGAATTATGCTATCCCAAACAGAATCAAGATGCTATCCTCCAAAAAAAGGAAGACAATTTGGTGGTCCCCTGCCATAAACAAACTGTACAAGAGAAGGAAGAAATTGTTGTGAAAGAGAGTAAAATCCCATGAGTGGAGAAGCTCCCTGGTCAGCCTCAGTAAGAAGCTGAGATCCCTTATAAGATCCTCCAAAGCTAGCTATGAAAACAAAATCACCACTAATTCTAAGGACAACTACAAGACATTCTATAGCTATGTCAAGAATCTCAATGGCAACACCCATCTGCTCTGAGTTACAGCACAACGGCATGAAAATTACAGAACCAACTGATATTGCCAACATCCTGGCAGATAGGTTCAGTGCTAACTTTACCCCTCCCCTCATGCCCTAAAGGGCCCATATCTATACAGGAAGAATGCAGGGTCCCTGTAATCACAACTACACAGGTAAAAGCTGCACTCTCTAAAGCCAAAAACACAACATCTATGGAACCAGACAACATCCCAGGCTGCATTTTACACAAACTTCAGAATGAACTGGCTCCCCACTTAAGCACCATGTTCAATAATAGCCTCGCATCAGGCTCTGTGCCCACTGAATGGTGCACAGCAACAGTTATCCCACTCCACAAAGGGGAGCCACCACTGATCCCTGGAACTATCGATCTATTAGCCTGATGAGCCTGGTCTGCAAGGCCATGGAACGTATCATCATGGGACTCACAAACTAAGACATTGGTAACCTCCAAACTCTGGATCCCACCCAATTCGGGTTTGTGAAAGCAGATCATGCCTCCTGAACCTGATCAACATCTTTGCGGTACTCACCAAAGCCGTAGATGAGGGTAAGGTGGTTCACACAGCCTATCTTGACCTCGCCAAGGCTTTCAACACCATCCCCATATTCTGGAATTATAGCTAAACTCACTAAACTAGGTATAAATCCCTACATCACAAGATGGGTTGCCAACTGGCTCACTGACAGAACCCACACTGTAAAAGTTGCAGACTCCATATCTGACCTCAAGCAGTGACAAGTGGAGTACCACAGGGTTCCATCCTGGGACCTCTCCTGTTTGGTATCTACTTCTCTGAAGTACAGGCTAACACAGAAGGCCTCTGGCTAATGAAGTTCACAGATGACTGCAAACTAGAAGCCATAGTCAAGTCCCCAAATGATGTGGACATCCTACAGAAGGGCCTCGCTGAAACAGATGCCTGGTGTCAGAGCCATGGCCTCAAGCTCAATGCCAAAAAGTGCAGTGTCATCCCCTTTGGTAAAAACTCTGTACCCATAAACAACCACATAGGCAGCAATCTACTTAACACCGAATGTGTGATAAGAGACCTTAGGACCCAGGTGGACAGTAGTCTCTCCTTTGATAGTCACATCACCACAGTAGTCAGGAAGTCCTTCTACATGGCACACCTCATCAGAAAAGGGTTCTCATCCAGGACAAAAGAGGTTATTGTTCCTCTCTACTCGGCACTCATTACACCCATTATAGAGTACAATGCCCCTTTTAGAACGTACCTCACAAGACATCTGCAGTAGCTGGAAAGGCCACGGAAGTACCTCCCAAAGAGGATTACTGGCCTCAAACAAATCCCCTACACTGACTGTCTCAAAAAACTCCAGCTTTACTCCGTAGCATATCGCCTACTCCAAGGTGATCTCTGCCTAACATATAAAGCTATGTCAAACCCAGAGCTGTTGGACATGCTACACCTAAAGAAATCCCAATACCTCCGATCTACATGCTCTAGGGACCTAAACCTTATCACCACAATAAACAGGACATGCTGGAGGGATAGAGTCCTGTCCCAGAGACTTCCCATACTCTGGAACAGGCTACCCATCTATGTCAAGAAAAGTTCTACATTACCACTCTTCAAGAAAAATGTTGATGAGTGGATGGGAAATAGGAAATACACCCTGGGGATCACCTCTGTGTCTCTGCTCGACAGTGGCACAGGAAAATAACTTTCTTGGGTGGCATAAGCCAGGGAACCTTGTTGGCTAGGCTTACATAGGCCCTTGGCTCAAAAGCCTAGTACCTACCTATGAACCTATGAACCTATATTGAATTTACTGTCTTTAAACAGCTCTTTCAGCAGAAACTCTCATGCAGACTTGCATATCTTCAACCCCTCACCACCTGGTATTGCATTGCCCGAACCTCTCTCTTTCTTCACCTTAGGTATCTTAAAAATATAATTTTATAAAAAAGATAATCTGTCTCACAGTCATACCTCTCAACTTCCTTGCTCAATAATTCTGACCAAAGCAAAAATAATAGGAGGACAAAGACTCAAAATCAGAGGCAATTTTTAAATATTATTTCGGTTTGCTTAGGATGTTAACATAGCTACAAGTTTTGCATCAATAAGCATTTTCTGAACAATATGAAATATGAAAATCTTATGCATGTCATTACTCATTAAATGTAATTCTCAGTGAACCAGAAAAATCAAAAAAATGACAGGCCAAAGATACGAAACAATATCAGTGACATTTTGCAATATCTGCAGTTGAAAGGTGTGCTCATAGTAAACACACCATTGATATTTTCGGCTTTCTACCAGTGTTGTTAATGTCATTCATAGAGCTTTCCAGCTATTGGCTGCAGCTATCTACAAGCCTGTTTGCTTATAGCTCTGTCTTTTACTTTCTCTCTAGAAGAACAAATCATTCACCTATATACAGCACTGGTATGATTGCCACTAGTCAAGCCAAAACACTGGTGAGACTGCTACTACTCAGGTCTAACACTGGTGTAACTGCCAGTAGTCAAGTCAAACCTCTTTTTACTGTAATTTATTTATTTATTTTATTTTTTAGCTTGTTTACCGGAATAGTCCATTGGGCCAAGAAGAGCCCATTTTCAATGGAGTCCCGCAGAGAAAAGCTCCATGAACAACAATATAATATGAAGACAATGCATTTACATTTATGTAATAATATTGAAGAATGATGGTATTACATAACATGATAAAAAATTCTATGATTGCAGTGAAAATTCAGTTAAAAAAGTAAAAGGTATAATTACACACACACACACACACACACACACACACACACACACACACACACACACACACACACACACACACACACACACACACACACAGGTCAATTAAAATAAGAAAAATCCATTGGTGCATATTCCTGTTAAATTTGTTAGAATGTGAAATATCACAGGGTTGGCATTACAGTTTTACATGAAGTCTTAGCAGAGTTAAAGTATAATGGTGGATAAGATGTGTTAATTGTTGAATCTAAGAAGGGTGGCACAATAAGAAAAAAATAGAGCAAGAGTAGGGGTAAATGAGAAAAATGAAGATGGTCGTAGTCAGAGAAGCTCAGTATGTTGAAGAGAAGGGAGAAGTAAAGGAGTGCGAGAAATGGGGAAAAAAGAGGTGAGTCATGTGGGATGAGAACAGGAACATTCCCAAAGGGCTTTGAGATGGGAATGAAACAGGGTCTAACAGGTAGAGTGGTTGTCTGTAGTACGAATAACAGGTGGCAGGGAGTTCCAGAGGCAAGCTAGGGAAAAGGATAAAACAAATCTACACTAAGTAGGTATCCACAAACTTATATAGAATTGCATCTCACCTAACATTAAAAAAAAATAATGCTTCCTTCATATTCTTCTTAGAAAATTCTACTTTTATCCAGCAGAATAACATTGTTTTGTTATACCTCTTTAGCAACACGTCAGACCAAATATATCTCACTTAGTCCTTCTGAAATCAAATTAAGTTTTAGGTGCACTTGACATCTTGTAACATTTTGTAAATTATATATATATGCTAGTGTAAATACCATCTTTATTTTTTCTATAAATTGTATAGTTTGCATTAGAATACTTTTCTTTCTCTATGTAGCTTGATTGTATTTGAATCTTCCCTTTTATTGAAAACATATAATACTAATTCTGGGTCCTGGGTTGTGGCTAAAAATGAGCAATTGGCCAATTCACTTACCTAGTTGCCCACTATCAAAATAATTTCCTTCAAAGACATCATAGCTCCCTCTGCCCTGCTTTTAGATGAAATATTAAATGAAGTACATCACATGACAAATTCCATTTATCTTCATAACATTTATAAACATCATGCTAGTGGAAAGTTCAGTAATGGAAATAACATTCAGTACTCTGGTCCAAACTAAAATGGTATTTTAGAAAAATGGCTTGTTAAAGAGTTGAAAATCTGTGGCTTAGACACATCACAAATTTACAAAACTAAAAGTAGTTTTCCAAAAATAACATGATACTTGCCTGCATGCAACCTAGATTGTGGCTTTACAGGCTGTGATGCCCCTGCACTGGTCCAGTAATCAAGGAGCCTCAATCCTCCCCACTAGCACCAGTGAGGGACATACACATTGTGAAGATGACAAGTACACACACAGTAAAGTACAATTTCCCTTAAGAGCACACAGAGATCACAGTCAGTCTGGGGCTGGTTTTACCCTCTTTCTCCAGATCCCCAAAAAGACACCCCACTGGCACAACTATAGGGTTAACTTAGCTGAGCGGTCAAGCCAAGACCTCCAGCACCCTCTCTGTCCAACCAGTACTTCATGCCCCTGCCCAAGTAGCTGACACACACACATTGAGATTGGATTTATATACAAACACACACACACTCCTGGAAAAAGCTGGCACATGCTTACTAGCTATGCCCCCTTCTGCCCAGACTAAAAGGTAGTTATCACTGCCACCAACCAGATCTTTATCAGCTACTACAAGGCTCTTCCCAAAGGGTGACCAATCCTACTGTGTAATGTTACTATTATCCAAAGGGTAAGTGTGACCAAGGCCAAGGCAATTTAGGACTGACCTATACAGTGTCATCAAATACATGTGCAAGTGCTCTAAGAGCTTAAACAGTTCTAAACAAACCAGCCACAATTAAAATGATTAAATATATTTAATAATAAATAATAAAAGAACAAGACAATATTCAATAACTCAGCACAGTGACTACAGAGTTCAGAATCACAGGAGATATTTAAAACAACATTGCAGGACAGTCTTAAATAAATACAGAAAACATCTAAACTAATCTTTAATATATTCCTATCTATATCTAAAATATACCTTTCCTAGTTACTTACTATTAACAAGGCAAATGTTGATGAGAGGATGTTTTCAGGTCTAAAGACAAATACAAAATGCACAGTGTCTGAGACAGTTCCCAAATTACTATCAAAGCATTACTACTGGGTCATCTGGATTACATCACTATTTGTCACCTGCCATCAGCTCCCAGGCTAACAGATACCAACATAATTTTTAGCATCTCTGTGTGAAAAGTACTTATTTCTCAGAAGTTTGCCTAGAACTGGAAGTCATAAAACAGATAAACATGTTTACATTTTAAACCTAGTTATTTCTGTTTCAAAACAATAGAAAGAAACTCCTAGCTCTAGACATACTGTTTCCTTGCTGCCTTGAAACTAACTTTTATAGCACATTGTAAAACACTTTTAACTTATTTTCTTGAAGTTTTGCAAGTTAACTCTGTATGTTCCAACTTCTACAATTAATATAATTTATATACATTTCTGTTAATTTCCAGTAGGGTATGCTGTGATTACATTCTTGAAGCTCAGTACAAAACATACAGTTCAACGCACAGTTCTGCACCAGTAGTTAAATATATATATATATATATATATATATATATATATATATATATATATATATATAAAACATATAGTTCTCTTACATTTGTGAGACAAGCCTATGGATCGTATTAATATTTACAAATGACATATGATTATTTGCAAATTTACAAATAGCTGGGCTGGCAGCATCACAATTCTATATAAATCATATTAATATTTTCAAGTGACATATAATTATTTACAAAATTCCAGATAGCTGGACTGGCAGTATTTCCTTGGTGTCACATTTCTCCCTTCTCTGAAAAGTCAAGCTAATTTTTCAAGTGACCCTTCAGAAAGGTATAAACTTAAATGTATGCAATTGACTCACAACAGTCCTGAGATCATCCCAGTGATATGGCAGAAAGCCACAAATTTGAATAGGAACACATCTGGACATCCTGGTAATGTCTAGACAGTTGACAAGTATGAATGCAAAGTATATGGTCCAAACATAGTACATGACATCTACAGTGCAGAGTATTGTGATATCCCATTCCTGGCATTCTGTACTGAAGCTGATCTGTAACGGGACATGGACCGCCATGTAAAATGAACACTCAGGAGAAGTGTGCGTATTGAACAGGGACATGCAGATGAATTGTAAGAATGAACACAAGGAAAGGAGACAGGTGAAACAACCTAATGTACAGCAAATGAGGGCATGCCAGTGGAAGATGGTTGTAGCAGCAACACCAGCCACATATCTATATGTACAGTAGGGACTGTAAATTGAAAATGTGTTTTATGTGACTGTCATGCAAGGTGACATAATAGGGAGTTTCTGTGAGATAAGCATCCTTACATGAATAGTGCAAGGGACATTTATCAGGGATCTGACATACAATTGGGGTAGGGTGCATATTGTGAAGCTGTACAAACTGATATGGCTGAATATGAGTGTACTCTCAGCAGAGGTCTCCAGCAAGGTGACCACAGGTAAAGTCTCATGGAAAACATTACAAGAGCCAACCACAATCATGGACAATATCTGAATAATACCATCAGTAATCCCATGCCTCTGACATAACATATGTGATTTGCAGTGATAAACACACACACACACACACACACACACACACACACACACACACACACACACACACACACACACACACACACACATGCGCGTGCACGCACATGCACTTCAGCAGCTATTATCATACACGCACACTATACTGGCACTGTAACATCTGCTGGAAGTATTAGGAGGGACACTGCTACACCTGTATGCGGCAGTATGGGCAGTACACACTAGCTGACTTGTGTGCATGGTATACATATATAAATATATATATATATATATATATATATATGTATATATATATATATATATATATATATATATATATATATACACACACACACACACACACACACATATATATATATATATATATATATATATATATATATATATATATAAACACAAAAACTTCTGAAGGCATCTGTAAAATGTAAATAACACAAGAAGAAAGAATGCAAGTAGAACCTCTGATTGAGCGTGCTTTCATTCTTTGTTTATTTAAGAACTTCATCGGAATAAATAAACTGTGCAGATTACAAAGTTAAAATAGTGTAAGAAAACAAATAAAAATAATCTTGTCCAATCAAAATCACAGTTCAACACCTTTAAACATGATGGAAGTGTAATTCCCAAAGTTCTATTGTCCATATATATGCATGAGGTGGGTGTAATTTAAGCAGAAAACAGAGTAGCAGAGCCAAGCTCAAACAACATTCTTAATGTAATCTGTAACTTAACTGAAAATAAGAAATCAAACATCTGTAATAATGTGTAATAAAGTACAATTGCAATTACGTTCCCAAGTATGCAGAAGTAGTAATCTCTTCCACTGTAGCAATGCATAAAATTAAACTTGCTTACAAGTTAACAATAAAGTCAGTCCTTTAAAGCATAAAATTAAAAAACTAAGACTGTTACTGCTGTCATCTGAGTACACATTTTAAATCAGAAGCATCATTCAACCCCAGGAAGAGCTTTGCACCCAAATGGAGCTGCCATCTGAGTTCTTTCACTTCCAGTAGAGCTGAGTAGTCCCCAAAAAACAAGTTAACGTGCTGCAAAATAATAAAATGGAATTTACCAAAGTCCCAGCAAGCTGCAGACTGTCTAGCTAAAAGCATTATGATTGTTCTTGCCTCAAATTGCAGCACAATGCTCCTTAATGTGGTCAGAAAGTTTCTGACTAGTCTGTCCAACATAAAAATAACTGTGAGTCATACAAATCACTGTATCAACACACACACACACACACACACACACACACACACACACACACACACACACACACACACACACAGACACACACACACAGTTGACTGCAGTGAGACTAGAACTCCTACCTATCTGATTAAACAGGCTACAGAAGTCAGTACTTTGCACAAGTGCCATGGCACAAGTCTGACTTGGAGTATCTCAGAAAACACCTTCTAGCTTATGACATCAGCAGTGACTGTTGAGGAGAATATAACAGTGTCTCACATGTTGGAAATGGATGTGTAGGTATCTGCAAGAA
This sequence comes from Protopterus annectens, assembly GCF_019279795.1. Taxonomy (NCBI): domain Eukaryota; kingdom Metazoa; phylum Chordata; order Ceratodontiformes; family Protopteridae; genus Protopterus; species Protopterus annectens. Next base: position 549,236,348 of record NC_056744.1, read on the forward strand.
TCAAAATACTGTCAGTCCATGGCATTGGAACAGTAACTGTGGGATACAAACTTTTGCTCCTCTGTCTTGATGGGTCTATATTAGTTCTGCAAAAGACATATTCATCGAATACATCTTCAGTGAACACTGGACACTGAAATTCATTTTAGTGAACCATGGAATTTTTCCCATGGTTCGCAAACACTTTGCCATCACTTCATCTTTGCCTTTTTCCCTATTGTAGTGCAATCTCGGAGTTGGTTTATATAGTTATGGGAGATGTGGGGGCACAGTCCCCCACATTAGCGGGTGTGGGGGGCAAAGCCCCCAACTCTTCTGGATTTGATTTAGTCCATTGTGTGTTCTAGATGTCTGGTGGGCAAATTTTTGCGAACCATGGGAAAAATTCAGCAGTTAGGTTAAGTGAATTTTGGCAGCTGGTGATCACTGAAGACATATCCAAGGAATATGTCTTTTGCAAAATTAATATAGACCTGTCTAGACCCACACACACAGTTGACTGCAGTGAGAACAGAACTTCTACATATCTAAGTGTGCAGACTACAGAATATAGTACTTTAAGCAAGCACCACAGCACAAGTCTGACTTTTGCACTAGTATAAGTCAACTTATAGTAGATGACGTCAGCAGGCCATGTGGGAGACAAGATGCTGAAAGGCGTGCATAGGTTCATAACTTTATAGGTTCATAGGAGGATGTTAGCCTAATGGTCATATGGTATTTAGAAGCCTAGCTTTGTTCATTGGATCATAGGTGTGTACTAGGCTAATGACCCTGGAACCTTTATAAGCCTAGCCCATAGGATTACCCTGGCATCATGCCACCCAACCTTAGTTCCCAGTGTCTCTGTCAAGTAGAGCCACTGGAGTGATCCCCAGGGTGAATTTTCTATTCCCCATTCACTCATCAAGATTTGTCTTGAAGAAGGCCAGTGAAGCTCTATGCTTGACATGTATGGGAAGTCTATTCTATAACATGGACAGTCTCTGGGTTATGAACCTGTCCCTCCAGCTTGTTCTATTGATTGTGGTAATGAGGTTGAGGTCTCTGGAGTGTGTAGTGTGGAGGGATTGGGATTTCTTTAGATGTAGCATTTATAATAGAGTTGGGTCAGACATGGCTTTATAAGTCAAGTAGAGATCACCTCTAAGTAGGTGATATGAGACCGAGAATAGTTGGAGTTTTTTGAATCTGTCCATATATGACAAGGGTTTAAGGTCTAAGATCCTCTTTGTGAGATATTTTTGTGGCCTCTCCAGTTGTAGGTGTCTAGAGAGGTACATCCCAAATTGGGCATTGTACTCGATGATTGGCCTAATGAGGGAAGAGTAGAGGGGAGGCAATGACCTCTTTCTTCCTGGATGCAAAACCCTTAGTAATGAGATGTGCCACATAGATGGACTTTCTGACAACAGTGGCAATGTGGTGGTCAAAAGAGAGGTTGCTGTCAACCTGTATTCCCAGATCTGTTATGATGCCTTCTGTGTTCAGTGGACTACCATCAATGTGGTAATTCATGGGAACTGGGTTTTTCCCAAAGGGGATGACGACATATTTTTTGGCATTGAGCTTAAGGCCATGGTTCTGAAACCAGTCATTGGTCTCAGTGATGCCTTTCTGTAGGATGTCAATATCACTTGGGGAGGTAATTATGGCTCCCAACTTGCAATCGTCTGTGAACTTTGTCAGCCAGAGTCCCTTTGTGTTGGCCTGGACTTCAGAGAAGTAGATACCAAACAGGAGAGGACCCAGGACCAAACCATGTGGGACTCCACTCGTGACTGGTTGACAGTCTGACTTGGAGTCAGCTACTTTCACACTGTGGGTTCTATCTGTGAGCCAGTTTGCAACCCACCTAGTGCTATATGGGTTGATGCCTAGCTTAGTGAGTTTTTCTATGATTCCGGAGTGGGGAATGGTACCAAAAGCCTTGGCCAGATCAAGGAAGCCTGTATGAACCACCTTGCCTTCATCCACAGCTCTGGTGACTGACTCAAAGAAGCCACCCAGGTTGAGCAGGCATGATCTACCCTTTACAAAACCAAACTGTATGGGATTCAGAGTTTGGAGGTTCCCTATATCTTTGTTTATTAGGTCCATGATGATGCATTCCATAGCTCTGCATATCATACTTGTCAGGCTAATGGGGCGATAGTTCCCAAGGTCTGTAGTCACTCCTTCTTGGTGGAGAGGGATGACTGTAGCAGTGTGCCATTTGGTAGGGGAAAAGCCTAAGGTGAGGCTATGACTGAACAGGGCACACAACTGAGGTGCCAGTTCACTCTGTAGTTCATGTAGAACACAGTCAGGGATATTGCCAGGTCCCATGGAAGCTGTATTCCTGGCCTTGGACTGTGGTGTTTTAACCTGTGCAGCAGTAATACTGGATGCCTGGCAATCTACTGGTATTGTGATTGGTCCATTGGTGGGGGATAGAGGGATAAAGCTGGAATTGAATCTGCTGGCCAGTATATTGCAATAAGTGTTGGCTCTGTATAGGAGGTGCCATTGTGCAACAGCTCTGAGCAAATCTGGGTATTGTCATGGAGATTCTTTACATAACTATAGAAGGCCTTGTGTTTGTCTTTACTATATGCTGCAATTCTGTTTATATAGCTAGCTTTAGAGAATTTGATGAGGGATCTCAACTTTTGTTGAGGTTGATAAGGGAGTTTTTCCAGTCTTGGGACTTCACCTTATTTTTCATCAGTTTCCTCCTTCTGTTGTAGAGTTTGTTTATGGCAGGGGACCACCAGATTGGTTTCCTTTTTTTGGAGGAGAGCATATTGGTTCTATTGGGTATGGCAAGATCCATGCATTTGTGTACGTGTTTGTACAGGGCATTAGTGTAGGATTTGGTGGTCATGCAGCTGTTCTCCAATTGCATGGGTGCCGTGAAATTAGCCACCTCTGTTTTTAGCTGCCCAAAGTTAGATTTGGAGAAGTTTTTCATGGTGGTTACCTTTGTGGTGGAGTGGGGTGGGAGGGATATGGATTTCCAAGGTGATTAGTTTGTGGTTGGATCTAAACAGGGAGGAGTTGACTATTGGTACAGAGCAACAGTCACCCATGTTAGTAATGACCAGTTCAAGGATGTTGCTAGCTCTAGTGAGGGTAAGAATGAGCTAGTATAGGGGATTGGAATTAATGAATTCCAGAAAACGTTGGGCAAGTGTACTGGTACATGAGTAGTTTTCCCAGTTAATGGAGGGGTAGTTGAAGTCACCCAGTATGACAGTGTTAGGTGGGATCATAATATTCTCCATGGTGCTTAGGAATGTGGAGTGTGAGTCTTGGGTGATGGTTGAGGACCTATAGCAGGCTACAATCTGAATTGCTGTCTTACCCAGTGTTAGCTGCACCTGAAGTATCTCTGATGTGTCATGTTGGGCTACCAGTCTGGAGGTGTACACATCCTTTATGAATATGGAAACACCACCACCTTTGGAGCTTCGGTCCAAGTTCTGGGGCCAAAAGGTATGGAATGAGTTATAGCCTGGTGGTGCAGGGGTGCTATCTGCTGCATTGAACCAGGTCTCTGTTACAATCAAATGTCGATGTTCTCCATTTTAAGGAGTGCTTCAAGTGAGTGCATTTTGAGATTTAGATTTCTAGCATTGAACAGCATGACCCTCAGATTGCATTTGTTTGTAACTGTTATGCTGGTAATTTGGTCTTTGGAACACCGCCTGAAAAGGCACTATAGGGGTGGCAAGAGCCTTGGCCAGTAGCCAGAAGCCCAGGGGTGACAGATGCAGTCCATCTCTGGCAAAGCATCTAGCTCAGTTTATCATGTCATCCCAGGCAGACAGATACTGGATCCCCTTAGAATTACACCAGAAACTTAGCCAATTGTTGAAATCAATAATTTTCTGCTTGTATTGTGGTATCATTCTGGGTGATGGTACGAGGCTGCTCAGGACTAGGGTCATACCCATCTGGGCTACATAATCTGAGAGCTCCTCCATGTCTCTTTTCATGTATTCCAGGGAGGTATGTCTCAGGTCACTCACACCCACATGTACACTGATAGAGTCATATTTGTACCTGTTGTTGAGAGACCTGAGTGCGTGTGTTATGTTCATAGGTTCATAGGTTCATAGACTGGTACTAGGCTATCGGCCCTAGGGCCTATACAAGCCTAGCCATAACACTTTCCTGGCTATTTCTTCCCACAATATTTACTTCCCTGGACCCCTGTTTGGCAGGGTGACTGACATGATCCCTGGGGTGAATTTTCTATCTCCCATCCAATCATCAAGGTTCCTTTTGAAGAGGGCCAAATAAGCACTCTGCTTGACATGTATGGGCAGTCTATTCCCTAGTCTGGGTAGTCTCTGGGTCAGGAAACTATTCCTCCAGCATGTTTTGTTCATTGTGATGACAAGGTTTAGATCACTGGAGCGTGTGGCTCTGAGGTATTGGGACCTCTTTAAGTATAGCATGTCCAACAGTTCTGGGTTTGACATGGCCTTGTATATTAAGCAGAGATTGCCTCTGAGTGGACGATATGTGACAGAGTATAGCTGGAGTTTTTTTAGACAGTCAGCATAGGGCATCTGCTTTAGGCCTGTGATTCTTTTAGTGAAGAATTTCTGCTGGCCTTTCCAGTTGTTTCAGATGTCTTGAGAGGTACATACCAAACGGGGCATTGTATTCTATAATGGGTCTAATGAGGGATGAGTACAGTGGGACAATGACCTCCATTTTTCTGGATGAAAAGCCCTTATTGATGAGGTGTGCCACATAGAAGGATTTCCTAACTGTTGTGGTGATGTAGTTATCAAAGGTGAGACCACTGTCCACCTGTGTCCCTAAGTCTCTTATCACACTTTCAGTGTTTAGTGTACTGCCACCTATGTTGTAATTCATGGGTACGTTTTTTTTTTCCCAAAGGGGATAACTATACATTTCTGGCACCAAGCATCTGTTTCTTTAAGGCCCTTTTGCAGAATATCCACATCATTTGGGGATTCAATAATGGCTCACAGTTTGCAACCATCAGTGCACTTTGTTAGTCCCTTAGTGTTGGCCTGTACTTCAGAGGAGTAGATGCCAAACAAGAGCAGTCCCAGGACTGAACCCTGAGGTACTCCACTTGTCACTTGTCTGGAGTTGGATTTGGAGTTGGCTACTTTTACAGTGTGGGTTCTGTCAGTCATCAGTGATGTGGCGGATCCTGGCATCTGACAGGTAGCTGACTGTTACTTTCTCCTTATTCAACCTAGTGAGTGGGCCATTAGTGTGCCTCACTATCGAGTCACCTATGACTAGTGTGTTGGGCATGCTGTTTTGCCTTAGGGGCTTTGGTTGTGTGGCACACTGTTTAGGAGAGTTATGTGTCTCATGGTTAGTGTTGTGGTGGTCGAGTGCATTTCTGCCTTGGAGGTCTCTGCTGTTTGTATAAATTTTTATTGAGAGCCTCTGTGAAGGTAGGTGTGTGGTTTGTGTTTGTATGTGAAGGCAGTGCTGGTGTGTATTCTGGAGGGCTATATGTTCCATGTGGTGTGGTGCATGTGTTGACCTTCTCCTCTTGACCAGATATTCTGGTCTTGGCTGCAGAGTGCATGGCTTCCAATTTGGATATATAAGTGCATCTCTTGCAAGTCAGAGTGTTAGGAGGTAAGAGAAGAGGGTTGTCAGTGTACATAAGGCAGTTGCTACATTACCTCAGGATGCCCAAGCTCACCAGGCTAATAGGAGAAAGCACAGGGAACTGACCTTGAGCCATGCCTGGAGGGGTGGGCATTAATGATAAGTACTGGAGCTGTTTCCTTGTAGAATGTTTAGTGCTGGTAGCACTGTGGCATGCTACAATAATTGCTACAAGAAGTCTAGTAAAGTGCTAGACTAATAAGCTAGTAAAAGTGCAGGAGAGCAGAAAACAAGCAGATCTAAGGGAAAAATTGAAGAGCACTGCTCAGAAGTTTACAAAAAGTCCTGGGTACAGCAAATCTGTATCTGGACTACACTAGTTCCAGGAAAGGCAGGAAAGTTTTTTTTTTTTTTTTTTTTTTTTTTAGTGAAAAGTGAAGAGACAGAAGAGGATGAGATAATTCAATATGCAGACGCTAAAGGGGTGAACTTTTGCTAAGTTCTTACTATTAACAGTAGAATGAGCTTATGTAATGTGAATGTGGGTGTGTGCAGTATCAACTTTATACCAGAGGTGGGCAACTCAAAGTCACCAAGACAAAAATACCACCACAACAACTGGGATGGTGGGTGGGAAAAAAACAATTGTACAGATTACAGAGATATTAAATCAAAAGTGCAGATGATAAATGAAAATAAACTCTTATCTTTTCTCAATATCACAGCTGGCAGTAGGTCAGTCTGTCTGCAGAAGCTTGAGCAGCAGATATATCTGATTTAAAACACTGGCTATTTAACACACAGAAACAGAATTTGGACCAATTATCCAAACAATAACAGATGCAGGAATGCCCTGGCTAGATTAAACCAGTTCTGTTTACTTTCTCTCTCTAAGAAAACAGATAGGCCACTAGACAAATGATTTCACCACAAACTGAGGTCAACATTACCAGATATTCAGCTGTATCTAACAACAAGAAGGAGAGTAAAAAAACAGTTGTACAAATTGCAGATTGTAAACAAGTACCCTTATTGAGCATAGATAGATGGTTGTTGTTAGCAGAGCAATTTTGTGAGCAGCATCAGCTGGCCCTGTCCATGTGGGACATAGGTGCCACCCCAGCGATGAGTTCATAATCACCCAACCAGTAGTCAAGGTTGCACTTTAACAGGGTCATTGAGACGCACTGCTTCACATGCAATGGGAACCTATTACAGAGGAGTGTGAATCCCTGGGCAATATATCTGTCACCCCAGCATGTTCTGTTTATATCACAGGCTAGGTTGAGAACCCTGGGGCAAGTTATTCTTGTCCCATTTGATTTGCAGATGTCCAGCATTTCCAGTAGGGCATGGTCTGGGACTGCTCTGTAGGCCAGGCATAGGTCACCTCACAGCAGCCTTCATGATACTGAGTACAGTGACAGGTCTTTCAATCTTTCCATATATGTCATGTTTGGAGGCCCTGGATTCTCCCAGGTAAAAACCTGTGTTGTGTCTAATTGCTGCCGGTGTCTGGTGAGGTACAGACAAAAGGCAGTATTATACTGAATTAGTGGTCTAATAAAGGTAGAGTACAGCAGAGGTATAACCACCCTGATCTTGGATGTGATGTCCATATGTATGATGTGCACAATGCAGAGTGTGTGTGTCACCACTATGGACACAGTGATGAAAGTGTAGATTGCTAACAACAGGTGTTCCCAAGTCTCACAGCACTGTTTGAACTTAGAAGAGTGCTATGTATATCATAATTAACAGGGATACTTCATTGCCAAAGGGGACAATGAGGCATTGTATGCTTTAAGGTTCAGTCCATGAGTTTGGCACCAATCATTTGTGTGTGTCAGCCCCTTCTGTCATATGTTACCATCATTGGGGGACTCTGTATGAGTGCATCCAGCTAACAGTCATCTGCAATCTTGGTAAACCATTGCCAGCATGTCAAGGAAGTAGTTTGCAAACAGTTGAGGGTCCAGCTGAAATCCTTGTGGTATTCTAATGGTAACTAGCCAGTGGTGGAGATGCAGTCCAGTACTTTGAGAGTGGGTGTTTTGTTGGTGAGCCAGTTGGCTATCCATCTACTACTCTATGGCTTAATTCCCACATAGAAGATCTTCACTGTGAGACATGAATGGGGAATAGTGTAAAAGGCCTTGTTATCCCTCATCCAGGTCTTTGGGGCCAGTATCACAGAAGTGCACAAAGTTCAATAAGCAAGATCTACCCTTGACAAAAAGAAAATGAATCAGGTCAAGTGTGTTGATGGTCGGCTATGTCCCTGTGGATAAGGTACATGCTAATTTCTTTTCCTAGCCTTGCAGATAAAGGGTTTCTAGGCATATAAGTCAATAGTCGCAGGTCTGCATGTTACCAGATTGCTGTGCATTGCATATAATGCAACATTTGATATTACATTTTGCAGTGTAGGTGATTATATGTGTGAAAAAAGTACTGAGACACCAAAGTTGCAGTCCTTGGGGGAACGTGGCAACACATGGATGTATTGTAAACATGTGACATATTTTTAGATAGGGCCCTCAGTTTGTAATATTTCCACATGTAATTTCATGTCATAGACAGGAACTGGACAGTAAACAGCAGTAATACAGAATAACATGTACATTTCCATAGTGCAGCGAGCAGTGGGTTTGAGTGATGGTTGACAAAGTGTATACACATACGAAATATGCATATTTGTGGTTAGCTAATCAGTGTGCAAATGCGAGCTGCATTGCTAAACTCTTACAGTGATTATTGAGTCTATGAAACACAGATGCTTCTTAACTGATTCTGCGGCAGCATGTGTTAATACATTAGTTTCTTCCTTTTTGGGCCAGATGGTACTGGGTTTGAATCCAGCTGTATCTAATATTTTTGCATACTTTAAATTACAGACGGATAATGCAATCACATGTATTCTTTACAGTATATGTGTTGCTGTTTGTTGGCATAGTGCAATGTGTTAATTGGCACTGCATGGAGGTAACCAGAGCAGTTTGCTGCTGCTCACTGTTGCTGCACATTGGTGTGTGATGTGCAACTCCATGCATACACGGAGCCTAAAAAGTGAAGGGATCTATTGCTTTTCTGGCAACTCATGTATGTTTTGTGTGATTCTATTTTTTTGACCAGATTAAAAGATGTTAAAATGGGTGAAGAAGGGGGGAAGAACAAAGGGAAAACAATACAGGAATCTGAAAGAGGGAAGTAGGAAAGAACCATAGCTATCCATTTCTTTACCAGTGTAAACTGAAAAAATGGGCAAAATATATACAGTGGTGACCAGAACACAATCATGTTGTATAGCCAATTGGACCAATTAAAGTGTGTCAAGAAGACCCCTGTGTGAAATGGAGAGCTATGTATGGGACATTTTCTTTTTTGTGAGGCAAGGGTCGATTTCATTTTTATTTCAGAGAGAGAGGAATGTTGAGAAAGGGATGTAGGTATGTCTGGATCAGGTAAGTTGGGTAGGAAAATAAGCAACTGCAGATAGACAAGACAAACAAAACAAGATACAGGGACAATGATGGACACAAAAGGTTGGGGAGACCATGATTGGGGTGAGTGTGGGGACATCGCCAGCCCACGGTCATCAAGCTGGGAGACAGTGAGTATCGAGTCCTCACTCACTGGACTGTCATCACTGTCACCTCACTCTGCTCGTGGTTGGAGTGCTTGACATCTCCTCCTCCTCCTAGTACTATGCAAAATGAGGGACAGCAGCCTCTCCAGCCAGTGTAGGTGTGCACCAGTGGTACTGTACACCACCCCATGTACTATCCCTAGCAACTCCCTGCAGGTGATAAAACCACCACCAGGACTACCTGATGGTGTAGATAGTGCAGGGGTAGCAGAGCCAGTGCTGCCAGTTTGACTCCCAGGCATGCTGAGAATTGGTGCTGCAGTCTGTGTAGTGGGAGCAGGCTGAGCCATTGGGGCCAGCCTACCTCTCTGTGCTGTTGAACATTTAGTAATGTGGTACACATGAATGACATGGACACATTTTGATGACACATAATAAAAATAAAAAGTGAATAAACACTAAATTAAATAAAATAAAAATAACAAATATTTCTAAAATAAAACAATGTAAAGTACAAATAAAATAAAAAAATATATAAATTAAAATAAAATAAAATACAAATAAAATAAAAAAAATTTATAAAATAAAATAAAAAAAATATATTTTTAAAATTAATATGAAGTAAAATAAAAATAACAGAAACAAAAAAGGAGAGATAATGGCTGGGGTGAGAGAAAAAAGAGATAAGATTAGTACCTTCATATGTGACATACAATGCAGTAATGCAATTCTACGACTATCTCAGCTTTTACATTTAAGTCTACCACCTCCTAACAGATGCACAGTATACTACAGATCACAGCAAGTAATCCTTGACATGTGCATATATCACACATATCCCTGTTCCAGTTATACAGATAACAGTTTACAGCAGGGCATTTGTGCCACTGGTATAGAGGATTTAATTTAATGTAACTATTATTGAAGAAATAACAGTATTGTATAGTTGTGAAGTGAAGTATTAGAACCCACAACCTCCAACTAAAGTCTAATATTGGACTCTTACAATTTTTGTTTGCTCTACAGACTATGCATGCTCAATTTGATAGAACTGTATCAAATACCAAAAAATTATATATTTCACTTTTAATGCTACAATAACACTACTCTTCTTTTGCATACATACCACTTGATTCCCTCAGTCTTGCCAAACTAACCCCATGGGTTCGGACATTGCACTCCCAATCACTGGCAGCTGGGGAAAAAACAAAACATAACAAAAGACCATTTTGCATACCAGTCTTGCTTATATTCAGATTTCTAAGTCTTACCAATACTCCCTTGAGTTGATACTTAGACAGATGTGGTATGTCCTCAGTCCTAAATTCCTCAGTTTAATGGTCAAATGTATCACTTTTCATCCTCTGTAGGTCATCAAAATAATGCCCACAATGCTCTCCAGTGTATAGGATACCAGTGGCACTGGACACAGCCTGGGTTAAACTATCCCAAGCCTCAGACTTGTACTGGGAGCCAGGATAGTTCCCTTGCAGATGCCTGTGGCTGTGGTGCCTTACTAGGAGTCCAGTGAATATTCCGGATTCCTGGACACTCTACTTATGTGCCCTAAACTTGGCACCTTCCTCACTAATGCCTGCCATGTCTATTTACCAGCAGATCTACAGCAGTGGAGAATTACCAATTCCAGTTATGTTTACTGGAGTACCTACAACAGTGCTACACATTTGCAAGATGGTGCATGGACAGTAGCAATGCCAAGCAGTAAGGAATGAGAAAATTGATTTTTACACTATAAGATTCAAACCTAGGCATAAGGGACAAAACATTTACTTCCACAGCATTGATTTTCCATTTTTGCTACAGAAGAAGTGCTGCTCAGACATAGTCAAGCATCATACATTAATGCAGGTAATGGTATGAGCTGTTAAACATATGTGTGTGGCCTGACAAGGTTATTGGCTATAGAGGCAGTTGTGTATTTGTCTTAGGTAAATGTGAAGGCCACATAAGTCCAGATAGCAGAAATATACTTACAGAAATATATTACACAGTATACTCTCAGTCATACATCTGATAATAAATCTGATAATACATAAATAAATTAATAAATAAAAAGTGCAATAGTAGTGTGCCATCCCTCATACATATAATTAATATCAGCTTCACTACCTAAAGTGTTTTAACTGAGAGTGAATATAATGGGAAGTGGAACACCAGTAATGAGAACTCAAAACCATGTGTATGGCAGTCCTACACTTACACCTGTTACCACAAGACAGTTGAAATAACACATGTTCATGTTTTATTTCATTGCTATAAACTGAAATGTCACAGGAGTAAAAAAAGAAAAAGTTGTACACCCTGTACTAGAAATCAGCACCATCTCTACTCCAGCTCTAGGCTTACATCTGCTGCCACAGAACTAGTTGCATGACATTCCCTAATTTAGTAATCATTCTTAAGGTCTCTGTGTTAACCATTGTGCAATGCCACTTAGTGGGTTTGCATGGCGCCCGACAGAATTAATTGAATGTATCTGGTTTCTGTTTTTGGCTATCTGGGTCCTTTCTGTAAGTGTTTGATGGCTGCAGCTGTTGCCGCTGTGCAATGCTGTGCAATTCTGCTTAGTGGGTTTGCACGCTGCCCAACAGAATTAAATTGAATTTATCCAGTTTCTATTGTTGGTTGTCTGGGTCCTGTCTGCTTCCTGGGTGGTCTAGTTGTCCAGTTTGCACACTGCCATGCTTTGCACAAATGAGATAAGCACAGTCAAGCCTGACATTCAGTTTCCCATGATTGCACTAAATGCCACAAAGCACAAACACTGGTTAAAAAATAATAATTACAAAAACCAAGGCAGAAAAGGAATAAAAAAGGGACAAGAAGTTAAAATGAGGAAAACTCAATTATGACATATACACTAAAAAATGATGGTTCACATAAGATATGTCTACATAGATCTGGATTTGAACTCTCACTCCAGTGAACCTTCAGAGCACAGGATTGGTGCCTTATCCCCCTTTGCCACACAAACAACTTTGCAACAAGGAACTGAACTCATTCTGCACACAACCAAGTGCAACATCATCTGCAGTAATATTAAACCATACAGCTGTCATTAGTACATGTATTATTTTGGGATGTAGTGCACTTAGTGATGACACAACCTGTTATGATTATTGCTTGCAAATATACAGCACTGTCTTAACTTTCGGTGTTTGTTGGTCACCCTTTAGTTATCTAACCAGTAATCTGAGACATGTAGTCTGTAAGCCATTCTATATCATTGGCCTTAAAATGTGTGAGGATGTTAACTGGAAATAATAAGATAAGCAGTTGCCAACAAATGAAGGGCAGTTTTGATGTTAAGGTATACAACCTGTAAATTGTGTGTTGCTTACTTACATTTCCAACCTTATATCTAACACTTTCTAGATCTAACCTGATACATGCACTGAATGTAAGGCAGCCTGCATTGCTGTTGTATTTTTCTTCTCCCAACCAATAATTATTCACAGTTGCAGTCCATAAAAAATAAACACTAAGGGAGCACCTGCTCTATGTTTACATCTCCTACATGGATCCAAGTATTTGGGATTCAGCAATTTTAATCAGTCCACACCTCATTTTAATTTTCACTGTGCTAACAGCCCTTTAGCTAGGCAAAGTGATGGTGAGGAGGCCTGTGTATGTTGGGATGACTGCACATAAGCTATTTCTTCAGGATATATCTCTACACAGGATTACTGAACTTCAGAAAACATGCTTAATTTTGTCAGCTATATACTGCATATGCTGGAATGCTTTTACACATTTATCTGTATGCATTAGTTACAACTGTACAGCTGGCTTGGGCATGTCTGTAAAGCCATTTCACAGGTATACATGATTACTAATACACAAAAGTGGAATGCTCTGTGATAAATTTGTAAAAATGTTTCAGAGACAGTTGCTTTGATATCACTTTTATCATTTCAAAGATGGTTTGTTAGCAACATGTGTCATTTGCCTGTTCTTTTGGGGAGGGGAACAAAGGAGAGTTACTGTTATGGCACAAACAAGAATATGTTGCTGTTGTTACTCTCCTTGTTTTGCATCCTGCCTATTGTTCATATTTCACATCTGTAGACTGTTTTATGTTTCTCCAGTGGGTAATTCTGAATGACTACCTTTTCTGTTTCATATGGAAACAGTTATTTTGTAGTTATGTTACACTTATGTGTATTATCCTTCTGTTGTCTTTTAGGACACCTAGGAGTATGCCATCCAGATGTGTCAAACCTCAGAGACCCCCCCCCTTCACAGATGCTGAAAACCAAGTGATAGTGAATGCCTTTCAGCAATATGGTGCTTTTCTGCTGGAAAGGGGATGGAAGATATGGCATGCAGGATGCAAATTTGGCACCAGACTGTTGGTGATGTGAATGCCATGGGTGGCCACAGCAGGATATAGGAGCATGTGCACCACAGGGCCACTGACATGATCACATCTGCATGAAGATAAGCAGCTGCAGTGGGCCGTGACCAGATAGTTACCAGGGAAGGGACTGTTAGGGATTTACAATTAACACCCAATGGTGATTTTCTGGCCAATATCAGGGATCCAGACAGCTCACAGGAGAGTGCAGTACAACTTGCTCTGAATGTTGAAGCAACAGTTTTAGAGACAGCAAGCATGTTCCAGGAGGAGCTTCCAGGTAGGGTTTGGTATCTCAACAGTTGAATGCTGTTTTATAGCAAAACAGAACTGAAATCAATATTACTTCTGTGTCACATTAATTTTATTTGGGGGGAATTAAAGATTGCTACAGTTATTAAGTTAAGTTGGAGTTGTTAGCCATGTTCTTGTTGAAGGTAGAGTTAATGGACATATAAAGGGGTTAAAGTATTACCCCCTGTGTTACTTTTAAATGTGATAATATTGCCCTTACCTTTAGCTTAACTTCTTCCAGGACCCTCTGGCTTGCAGAGGGGAATATCACCTACATATGGTAAGCCAAACATTTTTATGAATGTACTGCTGCACAATTTAAAGAAATATTTTAGTGTGTGATGTTGATGTCAGACCTGTTGTTTGTATTGCCATAGTGTCTGTAATAGTGACAGCACTGATAGTTAGCATATATTGGACTATAGTACTGTAGATATTATTTTTATTCCTGTGTATGTTGTGTTTCATCAGAGGTGATCATTACAGTGGAAGTGTAGGCTCTCTTCCACTTGATGTCAGTATATAAGCAGATTCTGATGATGATGCTGACCAAACAGAGACATAGTCAGGGGGTGCAGATGTTGAATCTGACATGGAGGTTGACATACAGCCATCCCCTTTAATTCCATCAGACACAGCCAGTAGGCCTATGCCTACCCCATTCCAGTGAGCTCTCAGCTGTAAGACAGATGGAGGGCAAGGCCTTTGATCTGGGATGTGTGGCTAATGTGGCTTTAGTGCCTGTTGACTCTGGTCATAACCAAAATGTGGGTGAGGTGCCATGCAGGAGGGTTGATAGGGGTGCTCGGAGGGGGGCTGCTGTCCCTCCTCCGCTTAGCACAGGTGTGTCTTCTTATTCCACTCAACATATGCTTAAGGCCATCATGGAGGCACACATACATTCCCATAGGTGCTGCAGACAAATGCTCAGGGTTGTAGATGTGGCACAGGCTGACATGCATGACTACCTCTACTGTGCTGCAAATTCAATGGATTGGATGAATGACACTTTGGAATCAAGGGTGACTGTGATGGAACAAAAGGTGTTTGTCAAGGAATGAGAATTGTCTGTGATGGAACATCTGCTGGGAGGGGAATGGTGTCCTTATAGGTGTAGATCAGCCAAATCATCTGTTATTAGCCAACATGGACATATCCAATCACCCTCCCTTAGTGGCAGCACTGCCACTGTTCTGTCTGTGAGTATGCTGTCCACACCCAGATTTGGCAGGCGATAGGTTCATGGTCCTTGGTGTCCCTGTGAAGAAGATCATCCAGCAGACACCAATCATGTTCGGATAGCAGCAGTGCATCTGACTGTGGGCATGGATATGCCAGTGCAATTCCTTGTAGAGCTAGTTCTCATGGTTATGGACGACAGTTATGAACTGCCACCTCTACCATGCATGTCTCATACCTGTCTGACATACAAGCACTTAGAGGCTTCACAGAGCTTGGCTATATTCATGCAAACACTTATACACCAGTTTCACTAGGAGGACCCCTACAGACATAGACATAACAGTTACATGTTCAGCCGTGCAGCTTAAAACTCATTTTGTCTCACTGAACATTTCTTGGTTTATTCAAATGTCTGCCTGATTCTTTTTCTTACTCACACACACTTGCTGACCTTTTGTGTCAGGCTAGACTTCCTGCCCCCCACCACACCCTGTGCAAGTGATGATAACTCTGCCATATCCCTGTTTTCTATTTTTTGGATTCAGGACTACGTAAGCTTTGTGTCTGATGCTTAGGGGTGTATAACTGACTTACTAGTTAGTATATCTGCATTTGTGGTGTTGTACTCATATTTTTACCTTTCACTTATATTGGCTTTGGAAAGTTAGACAGGTGATAGCATCAACATTTCCCAACTTTATTGTGAATGATCCTGTGAGGGTTGTGAAGTCAGAAACTGCAATGTGTATCATTACTTTCTAACTTCTTCTTTAATGATTTTCCAGTATAAATGCATGGGGCTAAACTGAGGCCATGCAGGGACCGTCACTACTTTTGATGGGTATAACTGTGTCACTCTTTGATGTCTGAGGCCTACTACGTAATAAGGGACACATATAAGTCACATAAGTCTCTACTGTCACATGTTAAGATCAGTTCTGTAACAATCTCCCACCTTTTCCTTGCTTACAGCACCAACTAATGTAATACAAGGATATGCCACTCATTCATATTACTACACAATACACTCCAGGTTCGAGACTTACCTTGTAAATGCAGCAGTTGACACTGTTGTAGTTCTGGGCATATTCTGTCTGATGCAAGCAGTACACAGCCAATACATGGGGAGATGAAGGTTTTGTGAGTTTCCTGGAATCAATACTACTGTATGTATGTGTGTAGGCTGAGTGTGAGCATACTATGTGCTGTCTCTTAGCCAATGCAAGGGTATACTGAGCATGCCTATGTCTGCCTACATTCACAGCAGCTGCTGGTTTCCCCCTTTGGCTCCTTATCTGCCTGTAGCTGTGATGACCTTGGCATTGGTGGTAGGATGTGCAGCCCTTCCTCTTGCTGATCCCACTGAGGCTGTTTCCTCAGGATGATGTTGTGTGGCATGGCACATACAGTGAATATTTCTGTAGATGTCAATCGATTGTACTGCAGGGCTCCCCCAGATGTATCTAGGCAGAGAACCATGACTTCAGCAGCCCAAACACACACTATATAATATTTCTGGTTTGAGTGTGTGCCTCATTATGGCATTCTTCCACTGGTGTATGTGTATTTCTCATGGGTGTCAATAGCTACAGTTCCAGTGCATAGCCTGCATCTCCCAATAAATGACCCTGTGGGATATCCCCCCAGCAAACATCTAGTACAGTTGGGGAGATGTGTCAGATATGTGAGTTGTGGTAGCTGCCAGGGTTGCCAGCACACACTTTAAAGATGATTCCCTTGGCATTACACATGACTTGACAGTTGATAGAGTGGTAGCCCTTTCTATTTATGTAGAACCTACCGTATTCCCTGAGTGATGCCTTCAGTTCCATATGTGTGCAATCTATGGCACCCAGTACTTCAGGGTAGTGTGCTGCATGGTAGAACTGATGCA
Organism: Protopterus annectens; assembly: GCF_019279795.1. NCBI lineage: Eukaryota > Metazoa > Chordata > Ceratodontiformes > Protopteridae > Protopterus > Protopterus annectens. Next base: position 549,253,280 of record NC_056744.1, read on the forward strand.
TAATTCTGGGCCTGTCCTCAGAACTATGGGGAAAATATATGTGGCCTCTGGCATGTTAGAGCATAGCATTCAGGAATTGGTGGAGAATCCTGGATGCTGATTTCTGTGATACCCCCAGCATGTCCCCTGTTGGTCTCGGAAAGGTACCTGTAGTAAGATTCTAAGTGCTACACATACCTTTGTCTCTGTTGGGATGGACTGTCCTCAGTTCACCCTGGCTCTGAGTTGAGGACAAGAGACATCACAGAGCACCTGTAGTATGTCCCTGTCCACCCTGTAATGCTCTACAATTTCTACATTATGTAGGTTGTGAAGAGTTAAATAAGGCTTGGAAGGTCTGCTCCTTCCCAGCCTAGGTCTATCGGCAACAGAAGCAGTACTGGCTTCAACCTGTAGCACATATAAATGTATTAAAGCAACAGCAGCCCCTAATATTCTGTCCATGTAGACTCATTTCCATGGCTGTATTACAACAGTTTTGGAATTCGAAGGAAAAACCAGCATGAAGTCTATATGGTTGCTTTATAATTTGTTGAATAGCTCCACCATGTTGGATTGGTTGAGTAGCATGCAATTCAGCTGCTTATGCTGTAATTAGCATGCCCAGTAATTACCTTGTTTGCACAAGGGTGTGCACCTCCACACAATGCTTACTGAATCCAAAACTTATTGCTACCATGTAGGGTTTATTGATGAAGTTTCTTCATTAATCTCAACAATGCCCTCATGTCCAAACTTGATGCATGTTATAATAAAATATCAAGATTTGCCGCATGTTCATCTATTAAACCCATGATTGCACAGCCCTAAAGGACCTAAATTGGCTAGAACTCCCAAATCAGCCAACCTACTCTCAACTCACCACTGCCCCAAAACTTTTCTACAAGCGAGATAGTTGTTCCTCTCTAAAAAGCATATTATAATATGCAGCAGCAATAGCAGAACCCTACACTCTAATAACAAATTGCTCCTAGTTGTAACTAACTCAACACACTCTGCCAGAAACTAACTCTATTTTCAGTGTGTCTCAAAACTGTGGAACTCCATCCCATTAGAGTTAAATCTTACAGAAAACAACAACTGCTTTAAAAGTCTGCTAAAACAGCACCTGCAAAGGACCTGGCTCTGTTCTTGCTCTACATTGGGATAATTTTTAATCCTGAAGAAAATACAAACTGCAGTACCTCTGACAAAACGATAGCTGTTCTGTACTAAATTCCCATATGGAGATTAGTATACTTTCCCTTGTATTTACTACTATAAACATTTAACTGATTATATTTCTTAACTACCAGCTCCTACTTAATCCTTGTCCTTCTTCATCATATCACAACTTACAAATATCAGCACAAATGACAATCTTTGTCTCCCCTTGTTTTTCCTTTGTATTTCTGTCTGTTACAACCTTATACAAATACACAGGTAATCCCTTATTTTCTCATCTTCCTATATTCAAAAATTGTATGATACTTGGTTAGCATTGATCATCTGTTATGTCTAAGTATGTATGCAAAGATTTATATGCAACTAAGGTGAACATATTATATACAATGGGGGAAATGAAAATATGCTGTATATTGTCTGTGTTTGTGAATATTGGAGCTTTTCTCCCTGGGCCTTCACTGAAAAACTGTAACTACTCCAACTGTTTTTTCCCATTCAACAAAGATTAAAAAATACATAAATTCTTAATTCTGTGGATTTCTTTTCACATTTCATAATGTTTGTACAAGAATAACACCCCACTTCACAAGCAGCTTAATTTCAACAAGCAATGTCTAAACATTCTCTCAGTTTTTGAAAAGTTGTTTTTGTACCCTCTTTTCTACTGATCATTTTCACAAATCTCTTGACATTGGCTGTTTATGGCCAGTATTTTAAGAATGCAAAAACTTTGTACATCTAGAATAATTTATCATAGTCCATGAATATATATATATATATATATATATATATATATATATATATATATATATATATTTTTTTTTTTTTTCTTTTTTTGTTATCTAATCACCAATAATATTTCTTAAACTTCTGTTTCTGGCTGCAAAGGCAAAGGAACATTTTTAAAATTTAGGGAGAACAGAATCATTATAGAATCATTTTAATGTTATTCGTATGCTCCAACATTTAAAACACAATGAAAATTGTACTTTTATACATCAATAAAAAAAGAAAAAATACAAAGGCTGTGAATGGGAGAGCAGAACTATGGAACACTATGCCAGATTTGGTGGAAAACAACAAAAGGAATGTTTGTTCACTCGCCGTTTGGTTGCAGAACATTCCTCAAATACGACAATATGGCAGCCAGCTAAATGTAAGTGTGAGTAATCAACTTGGAGAGTTTGAGAAGAAATTGACCAAGTTACAGGGTGAGAACTCCTACCTCTGAATACATTTAATAACACGTCCCAAAAGAACTTAGATATTAAAAGGAATTTCTAAAATTTAGAGAATGTTTGCAGCAGATATTTAGCAATATTTTAGAAACTCAAGGCAGCATTTTTGCCAGGTCAAAAATTTAAGAGTTCACATTTCTGATGGTTGTTAATGCTAAGAGCATTAATAATAACGTTTTTTTTATTGGAAACTTTGTTAAATTCCCACAAGACTGATGTTATCATTTAAACATGGTTAAAGAACAATGACTGGAAACCAGTTCTGTCTGTGTACAAATGTTTTTACTGTCTCAGACATTCTAACAAAAAGTCATGTGGAGGTGTTATGACAGGGATTAAAGATAGTTATGAGACCCGTGGTTATTACATGTTTATTGATAACACCAATACTATAGATGTTGTAATTGTGACAATAATCTCTGGAGCATTTAATAATTTTTGGAATTTATAGACCACCAAAGTCAAGTGCTGATGACATAGAGGAATTCATATATTCCTTTCAGGAAACACAGGAAGGAAGAATAATATTGGCTGGGGACTTAAATGTACCAGAAACAGACTGGAATAATATTGATTCAACAACATTAGAAAATAAATTATTCACAACGTATGTTCAAGAGCAATCCTACCAGGGAACAGAACATACTAGACATTGTTTGTGGTCCCAAAGAATTACTGTTACTGCACATCAAGTTTTAACACCATTAATGTACAGTGATCAAGGTGATTTTTTTTTTTTGCTGGAAAAGTCTGCCAAACTGATTCTAAACCTCTGCACAGAAGGTTAATAACAGATTACTTGGGCATAATAATCACTGTGTAAAACTAACTGGAGTGAATTATTCAATGGAAAGCTGCAGACAAAATATGAAAAGTACTGAAAGAGAAATTGTTTGAATGGAGCAAGTAAAAAACAAATGTTTAAGATCAGGATCTAGGCATGTAACATCAGGAGGCTATATTCCATAAGAACAAGATACTTGGTTAAGCTGAGAGGCAAAAACATCAGGAATGGAAATGAGTTTGAACTACAACTTTGAAAACTGAAATAAACAAACAGGACAGACAAATTAAACATAGTGGGAGATTCAATTAAGCCTCCATGGTCATTTTTGACGGTGTGCACATGGCAGCATAATGTGCACACGGCTACGAATATTTTTAGATTTAGTAAACTCCGTGCAGCAGAGCGCACTCACGCACAAACACAGCAACATCTGTGGAATGTTAATTACAGCATAAGTACCTAAATTGTATGTTAATAAAGAAAACCAGCACAGTGGAGTGATTCAACAAGTTGTAAAGCAACTGTGTATACCCCATGCTTATGTTGCCTGTGTATTCAAAAACTTTCTGAATACAGCCACAGAAAAGATTCTACATAGAAACATGAACAAGTAAAGGTTCTTAGATTTATACAGAACTGACCTTAACATGTAACAGCAGACACATCATGACATTATTAGACAGGGTGGATGGTACAAAAGTAGAGTAAAATTAGCAACAATCCTTTTTAAGTGCCATGATATGAATGCATCTTCACTCCTTCACCACCAAATGAAGAATTTACCCATAACAAATGCAGACAGCTAAAAGTGTAAACTCCATAGACTATTCATACTGTCATGTAAACACAGGCAGTACATAGCTGATGGAATACAGTCAAATTTTATCAAAAACTGTATTCCTCTGTGCACATATATAGAAAAGTAATACCCTCACTTGTGTTTACAACATTGGGCTCCCATTCAGTTTCCCTGCCTACACACTTACCAACCCTGTAGATTCAGGGCTATCAGCACAGTGAATATGCAAATGAGGTCAAAACTCATTAGAAAAGTAACAGTGTAGGGATGTACATTCATTTAGGCATATCCACATTGATTGTTCTCAATGGATAGCAACAGTGAATCATGACATCAGGGGTGTGTGTCAAATTACACTTAAAGAGGTGTACATATAGGTCTGTGAAGTGTGAAAGTGCATGTAAACAGTGCACAGTACAAGTTCTATTTCATCCTCTAAATTATTGGTTAAAATGTGTCGTCTCTGTCCACTTTGAGTAATTTGTTTTCATTGTTTGCATGATGTAGCTCTTAGCACAGTCATGGGAAATGGAGGAATGAATGGCAGGTTTTATAGTGGTTGTCATGTAATTATTTCTGTGGCAGCATGTGTCTGTGTAAGGCTAGAATATAGATAGTTCTTGGTTCTAGTACAGGGTGTGCAACCTTTCCTTCAGTTTTTGTGCTCCATGTTTGCATGATATCACATGAATTGAGAAAAGTAATACCAATTTTTCCTGTACTTACTTGATTTGCAGGAAGGTGCACATAATTGACATAGCACACAAATGGGCACGCATCAGGTGTGTTTAATAGATGCTAATTACAGTATAAGTAAGTCAATTGCATTTTAATGAACCAATCCAACATGGTGGAGGTATTCAACAAGCTATAAAGCATCCATGTAGCCTCCATGCTGCTTTCTCCTGAATAATTCAATACCATTGGAGTAAAGACAAGGACATTTTAACTGGACACAATGCTAGCAGCTGCTGCAGCAGGCTGATGCCAGTGTGCTAGTGCTGGTGACAATAGGTCTAGGACAAGAAGGAGAAGAGTGTTCAGGCCCAGGATAACTTTTTAGATGCTACATGACCTGGAAACTGTAGAGTGCTACAGGATCGACAGGAACACATTACAAGAACTCTGTGAGCTCTGCCACCCTCAACACAGAGCCACAACCAACCGAGGGAACCCATCCCAGTGAAAACTATGGTATGTGTAGCCCTTAGAATCTTAGCTACATGTACTTTTCAAAGACCAACTGGGACATAACAGGTGTGTCAGATGCATCAGTATCCAGGATCCTTCACCAATTCCTGGATGCTCTATTCATACATTCCAGTGAGCACATATGTTTTCCCAGTAGATATGAGGTGAGGGCCAGCAATATGCAATAGTGCTACCATGTAGCACATACCCCGAAGTACTGGGTACCATAGATTGCACTCATGTACACATTAAGGCACCATCTGCTGAGCAGGACAGAGTCTACATTAACCGCAAGGGATACCACTCCATCAACTGCCAAGTCACGAGTAATACCCAGGAAATTATCTTGAATGTGCGTGCTGGCAACCCTGGCAGTTATCATGCTTCCCATATCTAGTGCACATCACAGCTGTTTGCTAGGGGGAATATCCCACAAGTCATTTACTGGAGGTTATTGGCTAAGCACTGGAACTGTGGCTGATGACACCCATCAGAAGTGCACACACAGCCATGATAAAATGTTATAGTGAGGCACACACTCAAACCAGAAAAATCATAAACTGTGTGTTTGGGCTGCTGAAGTCATGGGTCTGGTGCCTAGATGCATTTGTTGGAGCCCTGCAGTATAATCCATGCACATGTACACAAATCTACACAGTATGTGCTATGCTACACAATCTGATCCTGTGAAAACAGCTTCAGCAGGATCAGCAAGAGGAAGGGGCACACATCCCCCTACAAATGCCTACGCCACCACAGCCACAGTCAGAGGAGGACTTGGCGGGGGAACCACCAGCTGCTGTGCCTGGAGGCAGGTGTAGGCATGCTCAGTATGCTCTTGCTTTGGCTAAGAGATAATGCACAGCACATTAATTGACCACCTGGGTGCCTAATACCTTTCTCCTACTCACATACATATAATAAAATTGATGCCAGAAAACTCACACAACCTCTATCTCACCATGTATAGGCTGTGTACTGCTTGCATAAGACAGAGTCAGCCTTGAACTAAAACTGTGTTAATGAACACTGCATTGGCAAGGTAAGTCCTGAACTGTATTCTTTAATAATAACATGGCATATCACTGTATTTCTTAAATTGGTACAGTAATCATGTACATATTTTTGGATTTCTGTAGAAACTACCTTAATATCTGACAGCAGAGCAACACTTTTACTTATGTGTTCCCATTAGTAAGTCCTGGACCTCAGGCTTCAAAGATTCTCAAAGTCATACCTCTCAAAAGTACTGATGATCAGTGCATGGCATCAGTTGAGCACCATACCTTTGTACTGGCAAATAATTAAAGAGAGAAGTCACAAAGTAATGATACACATTGCAGTTTCAGACTTCACAACCCTTCCAAAGATCAAACAACAGGCAGGATGCAGAATAAGGAGAGTAACTAAAGCATCATAGCCTTGTTTGTCCCATAACAGTAACTCACCTATGCTACCCCCAAAAGAACAGTATATGGTTGAGTGTGACATCCTACCTGGCCTTCAGTTGCTGGCAACTGCATATCATATAACCTCCCCAGTTAATATCCTCACACAGTTTAAGGCCAGAGATATCGAATGGCTTACACACTGCATGTCTCTCACTACTGGTCAGATAAGTGATAAATTACTGAGAAAGACAGAAATGTAAGACACAGCTGTATATTTGTGAGCATTATCATAACAGGTTGCAGGCTCAGTAAGTGCACTATGTCAAAATATAATAATGACAATGAAATGTACAAATAACAACTGGTGGTTTGATAGCAGTGTATATTCTGTTGTGGTTGGTTGTGTGAAGAAATACTTCAATCCTTTGCTGCCAAGCTGTTTCAGTGACAAAGAGGAATAAGGCATCCATCCTGTTTTCAGAAGATTCATTGGTGTGACAGTTCAAATCCAAAGCTATGTATCTCATATGTTCTGTCATGTTCTATTGTGTGTGATACATTGGTTTTCCTCATTTCACGTATTTCTTCTTTTTTCCAATTTCATATTCTTGTTACTTTTACCAGAGACCAAATACATTACAGGTTTGACTTTTATCATTTGGTTTGCAAAAAGTGCCGCATTGCAGTAACTTCACAAACCAGATGGAATAGGAAGCAGAGAGCAACAAACATAAACCAGATGTATTGAATTAATGCTCTTGGGCATTGCAAAAGCCAGGCCTGGAGTACAGATGAAACTATCAGATGTTTGCAGTGCAGCTTGTGTTTGCAGACTGTTTACTGACACACAAACAGGTGTATCTTGCATATGTATACACTTTGTTCACCATTGTGCAAACCAGCTGCTTACTGCATTATGGGTCTGTATATATCATGCTTCATTATTGGTGTTTATTCTCCATTTCCATTGTCTGACATCAAACTACATGTGGAAACATTACAAACCAAGGGCCCAATCTAACTATAGATCATACATTTACAATAAATTCATGTGTTGTTCCCCACACACCACCAAGAACTACAACCCTGGGGTCTCAGTACTTTTTCCTCACATATATCAACCACACTACAAAGTGTAATGTATAATATTGCATGTTCTGTCATGGACAGAGCTAGTTGGTGATGCCACAACCTCACTTTGCTAAACTCAAACATCCAACTATGCTCAATAACAGTACTTGTGATGCTACACAGCTAGGCTTCTAAAGATCCTAGTGCTATTAGTGCTAGTAGCTTACTAACCTCATATAATGCCATAAAGGTATGTGCCTAAGCAGGCCTCCCAAGCTGTTGTGCACCACATAGTCTGCTGATGTCGTCTACTATAAGTGCACATGCACTCATGTAAATATCAGACTTGTGATGTGGCACTTGTGTTAAGTTCTGTAATCTGTGCCCTTAAATACATAGGGGTTCAGTTTTCACTGCAGTCGACTGTGTGTGTGTGTGTGTGTGTGTGTGTGTGTGTGTGTGTGTGTGTGTGTGTGTGCGCCGAGTCAGTATAGTAGAAATGGTATCATACAGTTACTTCTCCAAGGGCAAGGATTGCCAATATTTTGATACCTGCATAAGCCTATACATATTTCATGCAGCCGTCCCAACCTATTGTCTCCCATATGGCCTGATGATGTTATCTGCTATAAGTTCACCTACACTGCTGTAAACATCAGACTTGTGCTGTGGCAACTGCTGTAAACATCAGACTTGTGCTGTTTCACTTGTGTTAAGCACTGTGTTCTGTAGTCTGTGCACCTGAATACATAGGGGTTCTATTCTGCCTGCAGTCAACTGTGTGCATCTAGTCAGCAGAATAGATGTGGTGTCCAACAGTTACTTCTCCAAGGCATGGATTGACAATAATTTGATATCTGCACAAGCCTACATATCCATTTCATGCAGCCCTCCAAACCTGCTGTGTCCACTGGACCTGCTGCTGTCATCTGCTATAAGTCCCTCTGGACTCCTATAAAAGTCAGACTTGTGCTGTGGTACTTGTGTTAAGATTCGTGTTTTGTAGTCTCTGTACTTAGATACATAGAGGTTCTATTCTCACTGCGGTCAAGTGTGTGTGTGTGTGTGTGTGTGTGTGTGTGTGTGTGTGTGTATGTGTGTGTGTGTGTGTGTGTCTGCTAGATGTTTCTTGACATTACCACAAGCCATTTACACCAGCAAGTGAGACAATTATTTTGTCTTTAACAAACACCGCTGATGTCATCAGCTATAAACTGTTGTCTGACACACTCCAAGTTAGGCTTGAGTTGTGGTGCTTGTGTAAAATACTGTCTTGTGTAGTTTCTGTACTTAGGTTAAGGTTTTATTCTCAATGCAGTCAAGTGTGTGTGTGTGTGTGTGTGTGTGTGTGTGTGTTTGTGTGTGTGTGTGTGTGAATGTGCATTTTTGTTAGTTGTTGCTTGACATTAACAAGAGCCTTTTACACCAGCATGTGGGACACTTATTCTGGCCTCAAAAGACTGTGCTGATGTCATCGGCTATATGACAGCTTTGGAACTGCAGTAATCTCAACAGGCCATGGTCAAACAGTGGGCTGGAAGTCAGGCAGATGTGACCTCATCCTATGACACCCAGATCACAGTGGCATGACTTTTAATCTATCCACATACATCATGGCACGATTTGTAGCCTCTATGTTATGTTGATGAGAAAGGCCTGTGCTCTATCCTGCTACTGGATGTGTCTGATGAGGGTAATGCAAAAGAGATCATTATACTGTTTTACTGTTCTGATCAGATTTCACTACAGTGCTGTCATACAATCCTAATAACTGAATATGATGGCGTGACTTATAATGTGCACCACATGTTTGTACTTGGAAATCCTTAAAGAAAGAATTTAGAAATTATTCATATTGCAGTTTCTTACTTCACAGTTTTCACAGGTGAAATCAGTATAAGGTTGTGACATTCTGATACTATAAACTGTTGCATTTTCAAGGAGAATATGTGCTTAAGGTACAATGACCACGTAAGCAACACAAATTCAGATATACTAAATAATATGTTAACTATGCACCATGAGCATCAGAAAGAAGGTGCTCATATCTTTGAATCCAAAGAATAGAAAACAGGGAAATGACACAGCTATCATCACTTGCAGACTAGGTTGTTGGGGGGATAGGAGCAGGAAGCCTAGGCTGACACACATGGTCAGTGAGTATGTGTGTGTAAGAAAGAGAAGAAGGCAGACATATGTACACAACAAATGGTCAGTGAGACTAAATGAGTAAGTGTGATATGTGCATGTGCATCTGTAGGGGGTCTCCAAGTGAAATACTTGTGTGAGTGTGTGCATGACTACAGCCAAGCTCTGTTATCACTCTACAGCTTGGTCTGTCAGACAGGTGTGATCCGTGAATGGTAGAGGTGGTCATTCATCATTGATGACTTAAGTAAGGTGAAGCAAATTCACCTTACTTAAGACAGAGGTGGTAAGTTTCACAGCCCCCATGCTAAAGGATAAAGATGCCCTGTATGCAGAAACCTTTACAAATGCACTCTATGAACACCTACAAGGATGCATGGATCATGTCATCCCTAGCAAAACCAAGACTCACTCCTCTAAGAGAAAGAAACCAGTCTGGTGGACCCCTGCAATAAACATATACAATAGAAGGAGGAAACTAGTTCAGAAAAAAAGCAAATCCCAAGAAGGAAAGACATCCCTGATCAGAATCAGTACGAAACTAAGGTCCCTCATGAAATCATCCAAGGCTAACTTCAGAAGAAAAATAGCCAATGATTCAAAAGATAACCACAAAGCCTTCTTTAGCTATGTTAAGAATCTAAGTGGCAACTCGCAGATATGCACTGAACTAGTGCAAAATAGCACAAAATATACTGAACTTACTGATATTGCCAACATCCTGGCAGATAGATTCAGTGCAAACTTCATCCTCCTCTCACCTCTAAAAGGGCTCACAACAATACTGGAAAAGTGTAGTGTCCCAAAAATCACAGACGCACAGATGAAAACAGCCCTTTCAAAAGCCAAAAACACAGCATCAATGGCAACAGATGGTGTCCCAGGCTGTGTCTTGCACGAACTACAGAACAAACTAACCACCTATCTAAACACACTGCTCAGTCTCAGCCTCTCCACAGGCTATGTGCCCATAGAATGGCGCACAGCAACGGTTATTCCTCACAACTGACCCTGGTAACTATAGCCCTATAAGCCTGACTAGCCTGGTCTGCAAGGTTATGGAGCGCATCATCATGAAATGCATTAACAAAGACATTGGGAACCTCCAAATACTTGACCCGACCCAGTTCGGCTTTGTTAAGGGCACACCATGCCTACTAAACCTGGTTGACTTCTTCGAGACAGTCACCAAGGCTATAGACGAGGGAATGGTGGTTCACACAGTCTACCTTGACCTCGCCAAGGCTTTCAACACCATTCCCCACTCGGGTATTACAGAAAAACTCACCAGCATGAACATAAACCCCTACATCATGAGATGGACTGCCAACTGGCTTACAGACAGAACTCACACGGTAAGAATAGAGGGCTCCAGGTCCAACTCTAAACCAGTCACAAGTGGTGTCCCACAAAGCTCGGTCCTGGGACCCCTACTGTTTGGCATATACTTCTCAGAATTATAGGCAAACACAGGAGGGCTATGGCTAACCAAGTTCGCCGATGACTGCAAACTGGGAGCCATAATTGACTCTCTGGCTGACAAGGACATCCTCCAAAAGGGCCTTACTGTGACAGACACCTGGTGTCAAAGTCATGGCCTCAAGCTAAATGCCAAAAAATGCATAGTCGTCCCATTTTGGAAAAACAAAACTCCCACAAATTATCACATAGGTGGCACCCCCTTAATACAGAAGAGATAATAAGAGATCTGGGGACCCAGGTAGATAGTAATCTCTCCTTTGACAATCATATTGCCAAAGTAGTTAGGAAATCCTTCTATGTGGCCCATCTAATTACTAAAGTGTTCACATCTAGAAATAAAGAGGTTATAGTGCCCCTCTACTCTTCACTCATTAGACCCATCATAAGAGTACAATGCCCCATTTGGGATGTACCTCACAAGACACTTCCAACAGCTGGAAAGACCACAAAAGTACCTCACCAAGAGGATTACTGGCTTCAAACAAATGTCCTATGCAGCCTGACTGAAAAAACTCCGGCTGTACTCAGTGGCATATCGCTTACTCAGAGGTGATCTCTGCCTGACTTACAAAGCCATGTCCAACTCAGAATTGATGGACATGCTCCACCTAAAGAAATCCAATCATTGCGAGCCACGTGCTCTAGTGAGCTAAACCTCACCACAACAATAAATAGAACATGCTAGAGGGATAGATTCCTGTCACAGAGACTCCCCATGCTTTGGAACAAAATTCCAAATTACATCAGGCAGAGCCCCTCACTAACAATCTTCAAGAGAAACCTTGACGAGTGGATGGGTAACAGAAAATACACCGCTGAGATCACTTCATTGGCTCTGCTTGACAGAGGATCAGTTAATTAATCAATGGGGCAGCGAAAGCTGACATTCTCTGGCTAGGCTTATAAACACCCTCGGGCAGATAGCCCAGTAGCTACCTATGAACCTATGAACCTATGACATCCCCAACCTAGAGAACTGGCTCTGACAGGTGTTGCATTGGCACGTTGACATCCAGGACCAAAGTCAGATGCAGTGTTGGCATCTGAATGTGACTGATGTCTGCTCGACTATCTCCCTTCACGAGGACACCCATGACCACAACCCCCATGGCCTGGCACATCCGTGTGTGGACAGCACACTCACTGGTGGAGCACTGGAAGTACTGGCAGTATGTGAGAGTGATCAGACATGGCCACATTGGCTGGGCAGCAGATGATGTAGCTGACCTACCCCCATGAGGATGCTGCTCCTCTCCCAGCAGACATTCTATCACAGACACTGCCTGTCCCATGACAGACATCCCCTGGTCCATCCCAGACACACCTAGTTTCCATGTCTCATTCATCCAATGCTGTGAATGGCAACACAGTGGATCTAGTCACACATGGCAGACTGTGCCATGGTATTCTGAGATATGCACTGTGTAACCCATTCTAGATCATTGTCCTTGAAAAAAATGTGTGAGGATTTGCATTGAAAATCATATAATATGCAGCTGTCAAGAAATGAAAACAAGCTTGGATGTTAAGGGACATAACCTGTGAATTATGTGCTGTTTACTCACATTTCCAACCTTACATGTAACACTTTCTAGAGCTATAGCCAATTGGACTGAATCAAGTCTATCAAGATGACACATGTACAAATTGGAGAGCTATGTATGGGACAAATATTTTTGTGGGACAGATGTACAGTTTTTTTTTTTTTTTTGAGAGAAAGAAGAATGTTGAAGAACGGGCATGGGTATGTCTGGGTCAGGTAAGTCGGCTATGTGAAGAATGAGACTGACAGGACACACAATACAAGACACAGGGATGGTGAAGGACACAGGAGGTGGGTGAACACCATGGTTGGTGTGAGGTTGGAGACATCGAGGACCCATGGACATCAAGCTGGGTGACAGTGAGAATCGAGTCATCACCCATTGAGCTATCATCACTGTCACCTCACTGTGCCTCTGGCTGCAGTGCTCAAAGTTTGTGTCTTCTCCTGGTATGATGTACAAGGATGCAGACCAGGTACTCCATCCTGCATAGGCATGCACCATCTATACCGTGCACAATCCTATGCACTAACCCTGGGAGTTCATCATAGGTGATATATTTACCACCTTCACCACTGCACCCAGAGGGATCCACAGGCATATTCTGCAAGATAGAACTACCTGATGGCCCAGGTAGTGCAGGGACAGCAGAGAGGGTGCTGCCAGGTTGTTTCTCAGACGTGCTGGGCAGCAGTGGTAAAGCCAGTGGAGTCAGGGCAGGAGGATCCTGTGGGATAGGCCTACCACATTGCGCTTTGGGGAAAAATAAAGAAAAAAAGAGAAAATAAGGGTTGGGGTGAGAGAAAAAAGTGATATCATTAGTAACATTCATTGTGACATACAAAGCACTAATACAATTATTTGACACTTTTCTGTTACCTTTATTCCTAAACTCCCAACAAATGTATTTATTACTTTTAAGACTACTCAGTTCACAACAGATGTACACTACAGTACAGACTGCAGCTAGCAATCCTTGAATTGTGCATATATTAACCATATGCGTGTCCACATTATACTGATTACAGTTTACAGCAGGCCATTTGTGCCACTGGTATTTAAGTCTGAAGTTACATTGCAATAATGATGAAAACTTAACAGTATTGTATATTTTGGAAATGTGGTTTTTGAACCCACAACCTCAGACAATGCTCAAGTACTGCACTGTTATTTTCTCCTACAGACTAATGCATGCATACTTTCTTTTACAGTTGAGATATGCATACTCAATTTGATACAACCACATTAAATACCAAATAAGGTGTCTTCAGCTCTTAATGCTACAGTAACAGTACTGTTCTGATGCATACATACCACATGCTTCTTGCATCCTTGCCAATCTCACAGCATGAGTCCTCACATTCAGAGCTCTCGCCATGGCAACTGTGGAAAAAACAGAACAGAATACCATTACGAATACCATTCATGACTATATTCAACTTTTAACTCTTATAAGTAGTCACTGTAATTGATACTTACGTATCTGTGGGGTGTTCCCAGTCATAAATTCCCCAATCCAATTGTCAAGGGTATCCCTCTTCCTCCTTCTGAGGTCATCAAAGTGGAGTTGACATTGTTCACAAGTGCAGGGGATACCTGTAGCACTGGTCAAAGCCTTGGCAACACTATTTCATTTTTCAGATTTGAATTCTGAGCCTGAACCGTCCCCCTACAGTAACCAGGGCCCATGATGCTGAACTAGGAGTCCAACAGATACTTTGGACTCCTGGACACATGACCTCTGAGCTCAGATGCATGCTCCCTCACCACAAACACCAGACTTGACCAACAGATCAAGCCCAATGTTAAATGAGTTTTTCTCACCAATTGTATTTTATAGCCTGATGTTCTGATGCCAATTCCACTTAATGCACACTTACTGAGTGTGTGTACAATATTTGAAAATGCTGTACAATGCTTACCATCATGCAAGCATGGTGCACATGTTCTCCACTTCCAGTGTTTGTGCTATGCAGTGCATCATGCAAACAGTGGCCAAAAAAATATTAAATGAAGGAAACTAAAGAAAGGTAAAAGTAAATGCCGTGTTGTCATACTATCCTTGGGCAGAATCAGTGCTATCTATGTCATAGCCCTCAACCTTCCATCTCTAAAATGTGGAACAATAGCCCTTATAATGAAGGACAAATGGGAAAAATGTGGAAAACATACTAATAGCTTACTAACATCTGCAAATATGAAGGTTATATGATCGTTAGAATGTGCTGGTTTTACTTACATAAAAGATCTTATAATGAGTTACTTTCACAGCCAGCAACATTACACAGTAATGGTATCCACATTCACCATAGAGGTTTCACAGCTAGCAACACTGCTGTGAGCCACAAAACCCTGCTGAGGTGTGCCACACCTCATTAGTATGCATTGCGCCATGCTGCATGATGAGCGACATCACGTCTGTGGTAACACTCTGTGTAGGCTCCGAGTGAGGCCTGCATGGACTTTATTGAATCCTGTGGATAGTGTAAGACAAGATCAAGAAAAATTTGAAGAAATTTTATATAAAGATATTGAGCATAATAAGAAAACATTTTATAGATAAATAAGATTTGGAAGGAGTAAAGACATACAGACTGATAAACTGTGTGGAGATTTTAAAATTTATTCTCAGACACAAATTATATATATTTACAAAATCTTATGCAAAGCATTTTAGCTCCACAAAGGGTGTGATAAATAGTTTTAGTGATATCCAGTTAACCTCAGATACTGAAATAACATTAGTTTATATTGAAAATGAACTACACAAACTAAATCCAAACAAAGCACAGGGAGGAGACAGTATTCGTAATACTGACCATGAGTACAATTCAGCAAGAACTTACAGTACCATTATATTTATTATTTACTAGGTCCTATAAATACAGGGAGATTCCTCAGGATTGGAGGCATGTACTTGTTAAACCTGTCTTAAAGGGAAAAGGGAGTGGGACAAAATAAAGTCATACAAACCCTTAAGTTTATTTTCATGTTTTGAAAGATAGTGGAGAAGGTATTATTGGATAAGTTATTGTCAGAATTGGAAAGAGTGGGACTTGAAACCATATATTAGCATGCATATGTTGAAAACAGCTCTATTACCACCTGTAACATGATGTTCAATAGCAATATAGTAACAGCTATGAATGACAAATTGTGCTGTGATGTAATTTATATAGATTTAACTTCAGTATTTGGCAGGGTCGTACATAAAACACTGATAAAAAAATAAGAACAACTAGTATTGACATACACTTGATAAGATGCATAGCTACATGACTTACATATAGGACATGGCAAGTAGCATACAGCAACTGAACAGGTAAAATTTGAGGTTATAGTCGGGTATCACAGGTACTGTCCTACAGGACTCTGCCTTAAGCCCTTACTTGTTTAGATTGTATCTTTCAGATTTATCTTTTTCATCAGAAGTATTTTACAGTTTGGATGCAGATGACTTGAAATTGGCTAAACCGATTACGTGTGTTACTGATAAGGCATGTTTGCAAAAGAACTTGACCAAATTAACCATATAGGCACAGGAAAATAATATGCAAATAAATACATCAAAAACTAAGCATATGATATTTGGGACATATAAACTGAAAGGTGACTATTTAATACAGCACACAGTGATTTAAACTGTAGATTCATTTAAGGGCCTGGGTATATGTGTAGATTTAGCTATGAGTTTTTCTAATCACATCAACCACTTGGATAATGATAGTTATAGAACTACAGGTTGTATAAAACTATTTATGAAGTGTAGAACATCAGAAATGGTAAAGTCATTGTTTGTTAGTTACATTAGACCCAAACCTGAGTATGGAATGACAATATGAAAACCTTATAAGAAAACAATCATGGGTAAAATGAAAAGAGTACAGCAGAAATATACCAAGAGTATGCATGGATGTGAAAATTTAAGTTATTATGAAAGACTAAAATATATGAACTTGTATAGCATCTCATACAGATATATAAGAGAAGCCTTATTCAGGTGTATATGGTATTTAAAGACAACAACCTCTGGGAATGTTTGAGGTTATCAAAAAGTAGTAGAGAATCATCAGTCAACCTATTTAGAAGATTATATATGAATGAGAAGTGTATTAATTGGTTCTCTTAGAGAGCAGTTGATGTGTGGAATAGACTACTGAATTACATTAAAGCAAGCAGTAGTTTAAATATTTTTTAAGAACAACCTAGACACTTATTATGGGAACAACTGCTAGAAGGGCAGTAATGAATGTGCTTGAAACATTTGTATGTGTGCATCCTACAGGCCTTGTTAATGGTTCTGATGTGGACAAAAGAACTAATTATCTTGCTCGATCGACAAGGTTGTGAATGTATGCAAGTTCTACCTAAGGCCAATAATTGGCAAATGGACAACAATGAGAGAGAGAGAGATTATGGCAATGGACTAGTGATTTACTATTTCTAGCATACAAAGGCAGATATGATATTATCTTCAATAAAGTTGACTCAATTGTGAAAGGTACTATTAAAAGAAAAGAGATGAAAATTAATAGAAACTGGAGAGACTATAAATCAAATTGTGTTTATCCCACACCCAAATTATTTAAGTTTGGGGTCGGTGAAGTAGAGGCAGTGAAGGATTTTCTTTCACATGGAAATGTATAGTAACATGGTGATGGGAGTAACAATAACAACTCAGTAGACCATTTGTAAAACTACAATCCACTCTGCTACAGGCCCGATGAAGGCTCAGTGTCTCTCCAGTAAGTGTTTTACAACTGTAAATGCCTATTTATGTTGAACTGTATTAGACATTTTACAACTGTATATGTTTATGTTGAATTGTGTTAGACATCTAATATGATTTATGCTTTATTATTGATGTTACTATGGCATGCTAGCATTTTGTATGCACCAAGTTGTTTCTAGTATAATAGTATGTATGGTCTATTTGCATAGCTGCACCTTGTTCACTAATGTTATTCATGTAATTGTGTTGTGTGTAGACAGCTCATACTAGTGTCTAAATTATTTCTATAAGTTTGTGCTGTTACTGGTGGATAGAATCACATTAGAGAACCACGACAGATTGCTGCTCGCTATATTTTTATCTGTGACTGCATAACTGTCTGGGTTTTTTTTCTAATGTTCTTCCAATTGGCTCAGTATCTGCATATACTAAGTAGTGGTTCAGGACATTGTCCTGCATGTGGTAGCTATTTGCTCAGTGTGTTTTTTATAATCTTTATAATATATATTTACCATCTCAAAAGTGCTTACTCCTCTCTGTACTCTTCTTTTCTAGACCTAACACCACTCTTAAGTATTCAACTGCGGTACCACCTTTAACATTCTTATAAGAAAAGCGCAGTTCGGGTCTGAACTGTCTGCAAACAGCTACAGTTAACTTTGAGTATGTGTCTACCTGTTTGAGCCAATATTCATTTTCCCCTGGAGAGCACTCTGCTTTGGCTGTAAGCAGCCCCCCACCACACACACATACACACACACACACACACACACACACACACACACACACACACACACACAAACACAGACACATCTTCCACTTTTTCTTATTCCCTTCTGTTAGCAAATAGTATCCATAACTGATCAATACTGTGTGCTTGTTAATTTAAACTATGACCACAGTAGCCTACTGATACAAGGTTATCCTGTTTTTCCACCTGAGAAATTAAGAAATGGCTTACAGTTTCAGAGCAGTCCTTGGTCAATTGTGATTGTTTCTTAACACATACTTGTCTTTGCTTTGTGATTGTTTCCAGCCCCTCATACAAGAACCTAACAGGGTCTCTACCTGCTTCGCTCCCCACTCTGCCCCCTATTTCCTCCCGCCCCCAGTGGTCCCACCTTTATTGCACTCAAACCCCTCCCATCTTTCCAATAGCCAACCACAGCACTAACCCAACACTACCTCCTCCATCTTCCCTCTACTATCACACCTCCTCGACTAACATGTACAAGCATACCTTTCCTTTGCTCACTGCATGCACTCTCCTTGCATAGCTTACATCCTACCAAAGCTCCATCATTCCCCCACTCAACCACTACCACTGTACTACTACTCACACCACGACTCATGTCTCACCCATACTCAGCTCCCCTCCCACCAGCTCAAGAACCATCCCTATGCACCCCCCACATATTCTACCAACTATATTACTCAAACGTAAAGCATCCCTACAACTTAACATAGTAACCCTTCCACCATACCTATTACCCATAGAGCACAATCATAAAGTTTCCCTTATAAACAAACACATTCAAAAACTGAGAAAACTAATAATTTCATGCATATCAAAACTAGCCCTAAGTGGAGACATCCACCCCAACCCTGGCCCTACCATCTACAACCCCAATCCTCATAATCAGACTAGAAATCACAACTTTTCCCATATTACAGCCAATAGAAAGCCAAGTGACTTCCTTCTACTAAGCCTAAATATTGGAAGTATATCCAACAAAGTCCATGAACTCCATGCCACCATAGACTTGTACTCCCCAGATATAGTCATCCTGACAGAAACCTGGCTAAAACCTCACATTACCAGTGAGCAAATACTCCCTACAGGTTACGGCATACTAAGAGTGGACCGGCTAAACAAAAAAGGAGGTGGTGTAGCTATAATATTTAAACAGCATCTAAACATCCAGATCTTAAAATCATCAGCTCCACAAATAGGCAATGAAGAAATAATATATACCAACCTCAAAATTAAACAAAACAAAACCATCAACATAATTGGATGCTACTTCCCACCTGGCCAAAACATCCCTCCAGTAGAAAATCTCCTCAGCTGGTCTACCCACCATCTCCCCCAAGAAACTATCATCTTAGGTGATTTCAATATTGACTGGCAATCTTGTTCTGGCAACAATCCAACCCATCATGTACACCTTCATGGCTTCACCCAACTAGTCCAGTCACCAACAAGGATAAATAAAAACTCCAGCAAGCACACTACCCTGGATTGGATACTAGTCAGTAAGAGCACTCAGTCATATATAACAGGCTGCTTATCAGATAGCCTCAGTGATGACTCCCCAACATTCCTACTCAAAAAATACCTATACCAAGCTAAACCTGTCATCTATCGTCAAATACGTAAAAAAAATAAACTTTAACCCACTCACATTCATCTCATCCCTCAAAGAATGTAACTGGCATGCTCTAAAGTACCTCAGTCTAGATGACGCAGTTGAATTTTTTAATACTACCTTCCTGAACATCCTTAATTACCATGCCCCCATAAGATTTTCCAGAACCAAATCACAACCCTCCCCATGGCTACAGAAAACCACTAAGTCAGAAATGAAAAACAGGGATAAAGCCTGGGAGCACATTGCGCAAAACCAAAACCCCCTCAGCTAGACAGAAATTCCTAGAACTACGCAATAGAGTCAAAAAGCTAATAAAACAGGACAAATTCCAATACTACCAGTCTGCCCTAGACTCCTCACAACACAGCCCCAAACAATTCTGGTCCTCCATAAACTCCATCCTCCACCCAGGTAAAGTCAGTACCCCTCCTCCTAACATCCCTCACTCCTCAGAAAATATTGCTACCTCATTCAACACACACTTCACCCAAACCATACTATCACTAGCTAAACACAACCCTGCTCCCCTCCAACCCACACCTTCAACTAGTAATCTCCCCACTGCCTTCTCTTTTTCTCCTGTACCTACCTCCAACATAAAAAAACTCTTAACTAAACTTAAACCCACCAAATTAGCAGCAGACAACCTCCCAAGTGAATACCTACAAATCGCAGCTGATGCTCTGGCCTACCCAGTATCCATCTTGATTAACCGATCTCTGTCAGAAAGTTACGTTCCCACACTGTGGAAAGTCTCACATATAATTCCCCTCCACAAAGGCGGACCCTCTGCAGAACTAACCAATTACCGCCCCATAGCTATTCTCTCTCCACTCTCAAAAATACTAGAGAGATGCATACACTCTCAGGTCTCAGACTACCTCCTTACTAACAACCTCCTTTCCAGTACTCAGCATGGTTTCTGACCAAACCATAGCACCACCACTGCCTTACTCTCCTTTACTAACACTATCATTCAGCATAAAAACAATGGCCATCTCTCCTCTGCTACTTTCCTAGACCTATCTAAAGCATTTGACATGGTCCCACACAAACAACATATCTCTGTCCTCAATAACCTATCCTTCTCACAACCGGTCACCAACTGGTTTCAGAGTTACCTGTCTGACCGCCAACAATCCGTTGTATGACAGAATGACATATCTCCCCAACTTCCTGTCTCCATAGGGGTTCCCCAAGGATCCATCCTTGGACCCCTACTCTTCTCTGTTTACACCAATAATCTAGCCTCTGCCACCAAACATGGCACACTCATCCAATACGCAGATGACTCGACAATCATCTGCTGAGCCCAGTCCCTACCCAAACTGCAAAAAGTCACACAGGAAGCCTTTTCCTCTGTTGAAACATGGTTAGCCGATGCCCAATTAATACTCAACCCAAACAAAACTAAACTACTCATCTTCCAACCCACCAAACATACTAAAAACAACTCTCACTTTAACATCACAGCAAAAGACAACACCACTATATACCCAACTGAACACACCAAATTGCTAGGAGTGGAAATAGACAATAAACTAAAATTTGACATTCACATATCCATGACCATAAAAAAAGTCCACAAAAAACTAGGAGCATTATACAGAAATAAACAATTTCTCACCAAAGCAGCAAAGATTTCAATAGCAAATTCCCACCTTATCTCCACCCTACTTTATGCCTCTCCAATATATACCAACCTAAGGCAATGTGATCTAAACAAGCTAGAGACCTGCTACAACAAAATTGCCAAATTCGCCACAGGGGCATCCTGCTGTAGTCACCACTGTCTCTCGCTTGCTGAACTCGGCTGGCTTGAACTCCCTCACCTCCTTCAGTGGTATCAACTCTCACTCGCCCACAAACTAGTAAACCATTCACTAAATGTCCCATCCCTCCAGAATCTACTCCAACCCTATCGCACCACCAGACCACTAATATCCAGCAACAAAAATCACTTGCAGATCACTAAAGCCAATAACTCTGCTGGTGAAGCACTATTCTCTTGCGCCATAGCCAAATTATGGAATTCACTCCCACCCACAATTACCTCTGTACCATCATGCATCCACTTCAAAACTTTACTAAAAGCGCACCTAAAAACATGCTGGCTATGCCCTTGCAACTCCCACTCTAATATCATCCACCCCATCCAACTACTACCTTTCTTTCCACTCCACTAACTACCTTGATTATAGCAAGCTCAGATGCTCATAAGCCTAGTACTTATTATACAGCAGGAACTTCTCATTGTTACATTTGTTAATGCCTGTTATGTACTTCACAGATAAAGATTCTAGTTGTTTACTGATGTACTATGTTCTTCATCTGTAAATATGTTGTAAGTAATTTCTATGTTAAACTGTTAATCGCTATGTAATCCAATGTAACTACTGTCTGTTTATTTTACTGGTGAGCTTTTCTCCCCGGGCCTCCACTGAAAATGGACCCACATCCAGTCGGAAACTCCCGGTCAACAAATTTAAATAAATAAATAAAATAAAATAAATAAATAAAATAATTTGCAATATCCTCCCCTGAATTGATTATCCAATTTAAAGGAAAGGAATTACAGCGAGAAGCATGTGAACTTCAATAATGGACACCCCAATGGAATCAAAGTGGGAGGTGGGCAAAATATCCTCCCAGGTATTAAATATGGTGGACATTGTTAAGATCTCCTGTGGTGACTTTAGTATTTTTTAACTATAGCTCTGTATCCATCAGTGAAAATAATTGCCACCTGTTTGAGAGAGGTTTCACATTCATCCCTGCTAATTACCACCTGTTTGAGAGAGGTTTCACATTCATCCTTGCTACATATTTTAAAGTGTTGGCTGCTATTGTTTATTTGAAGTTGGGTTAGGATTCAATTTACAGCTGATTTTAGGGGGAAACAATTGAAACTCTGTACCAATTCTGACAATAGGATTTCTAGATGTCGTATTTACAATTCAGCCATCCATCCTTCCCTTACATTGTTTGAAAAATGTATCTTGGAGATATTTACTGGCTTGTGCATTAGTGTAATAGAAGGTGAAATATAACTTTAAGTATGATGAATGGTTATTATTAAAAATATATGTGCTAACAACAATATTACAATTATGAAACGAGTTGGGAGTGGTGGTCTGGATGCAATGGAATAATTGACTATGTTGCGAGAATGTATAATATTCTGTATGATGAAACATATTCTATGGTGTGCAAAAATGAAGTGAATGCAGCCTATGGATAAACTGATCGTTTTTTTAACTGAGAGGGTTATGGATGGAACTTTTTCTAAAACTGAGATTAATTATTTAAAAGTCAAGTATCCAATTATCCCTAAAATTTTGAAGAGCCCAAAGATTCTTAAAGAACTGACACCCCACAAGACCTATAGTGGATGCAGCAAACTCAAAAATACAGCCAACAGCAAGGTTTGTCGACCTAAAGATGAAGTATATTAATTCAAAAATTCCCCATTTAGAAAAATATCAGTGTGACTTTTTAATGAAGATAAATCAAGATTTTTTTGATGAAGATCTACTGTTTGTCACCATGCATGCACAGAATTTATATTCAGATATCTCTCATAATATTTAATTGGAGTGGTTCCACTAGGTATTAGGTTCATAGGTTCATAGGTTCATACTAGGCTATCTGCCCTAGGGCATTTATAAGCCTAGCCAGAGTGTGTATGGCTTTCGCCACCCATTTTAAATTAATTTTGCTATGCCCTTTTTCGAGGTTAGTATACTGTGCTTCTGTCTAACAGTGACACAGAAGTGATACCCGGGGTAAACCTATGATCTCCCATCCACTCATCAAGATTCCTCTTGAAGAGAGACAATGAGGGACTCTGCCTAACCTGGACTGGGATTTTATTCCAGAGTGAAGGGAGCCTCTGGGTTATGAATCTGTCCCTCCAGCATGTCCTATTTATTTCAGTGCTGAGGTTTAAGTCCCTCGAGTGCGTAGCTCGATGGGATTTGGATTTTCTGAGGTGCAGCATGTCCATTAATTCCGGGTTGGACATGGCTTTATACGTCAGGCACAGATCGCCTCTGAGCAGGTGGTATGCCACTGAGTAGAGCTGGAGTTTTTTTAACCGGGCAGCATACGGCATCTGTTTGAGCCCCTTGATCCTCTTGGTGAGGTACTTTTGGGGTCTTTCCAGTTGCTGCAGGTGTCTGGTAAGGTACATCCCAAAAGGGCCATTGTACTCAATTATGGGCCTGATGAGGGATGAGTAAAGAGGCACGATGACCTCCCCTGATCTAGATGTGAATCCCTTCATGATTAGGTGGGCTATATAAAATGTTTTTCTAACCACTTTGGCCACGTGGTTGTCAAATGAGAGATTGCTATCAACTTGGGTCCCCAGGTCCCTAATTACTTCTTCTGTACTTAACGGATTACCACCTATGTGGTAATTTGTGGGCACTTTGTTTTGCCAAAGGGGATGACTATACACTTTTTGGCGTTTAGCTTGAGGCCATGGCTCTGGCACCAGTTGTCTGTTTCTATGAGGCCCTTTTGAAGGATGCTTGTGTCAGCTGGAGAGTCTATTATGGTGCCCAGTTTGCAGTCATCTGCGAACTTGGTCAGCCACAGTCCTTCCATGTTGGCCTGTACCTCCGAGAAATATATACCGAACAAGAGAGGTCCCAAGACTGAGCCTTGTGGGACGCCACTTGTAACTGGTTTGGAGTCTGACATGGCTCCAGCTATTCTAACCATGTGGGTTCTGTCCTTGAGCCAGTTTGCAACCCATCTAGTGACATAGGGGTTTATATTTAAGCTGGTGAGCTTATCTATAATGCCCGAGTGGGGTATTGTATCGAAGGCTTTTGCGAGGTCCAGGTAGGCTGTGTGGACCACCTTCCCTTGTCAATGGCCTTGGTGACTGTTTCAAAGAAATTGACCAGGTTTAAGAGGCAGGATCTGCCCTTAACAAAGCCAAACTGGGTAGGATCCAGTGTCTGTAGGTCCCCAATATCTTTATTTATAAGGTCCATGATGATCCTTTCCATAGCTTTGCAGACCAAGCTAGTGAGACTTATGGGGCGATAGTTTCCAGGATCCGTTGAGGCACCACCTTTGTGGAGAGGGACCACTGTTGCTGTATGCCACTCTTTGGGTACATATCCTGTAGTAAGGCTGAGATTGAACAGTAGTTTTAGGTTTGGGTTTAGCTCTTCTTGGAGTTAATGTAGGACGCAGCCCGGGACACTGTCTGGTCCCATTGATGCTGTGTTTCTTGCTTTGGAGAGGGCAGCTCTTACCTGAGCATCTGAGATGTCAGGGGGGCAGCACTCTGCTGGGATAGATATTAGCCCTTTTGGTGGGGAGGGGGGGAGAAGTTTGCGCTGAACCTGTCAGCTAGGATGTTGGCAATGTCTGTGGGTTCGGTGTATTTTTTGTCATTTTGGACTAATTCTGAGCATATCTGGGAATTCTCACCCAGGTTCGTAACATAACTAAAGAAAGCCTTGTGATTATCCTTAGTGTCCTGTGCAATTTTTCTCTCGAAGCTGGCCTTAGACGATTTTATGAGTGCCCGTAGTTTTTTGCTAATACTGATCAGAGATGCCTTCCCTTTTTGGGATTTTGCTCTGTCATGTAGTAGCTTCCTCCTTCTATTGTATAGTTTGTTTATGGCTGGGGTCCACCAGACAGGATGTCTGCCTTTGGAGGATTGGGTCTTGGTTTTATTTGGGATTGCATGATCCATGCATTCCTGAAGGTGTTCATAGAATGCGTTTATAAAGGATTTTGTGGTCTGGGCCGTATTATCCAGAGGCCCGGGGCTTTGAAGGATTCCACCTCGGTTTTGAGGAGTGTGAAATTTGCTTTAGAGAAGTTTTTCACTGTGGTTTTCTGGGCATGGGGTGGGGTCAGGATGTGAATATCCAGTGAGATTAGTTTATGGTCTGATCTTACCAGTGAGGGATACACTTCTGGTCTGGAGCATAGAGTCCCCATGTTGGTGATGATCAGGTCCAGTATGTTTTCCCCTCTTGTGGGAGTGGTAACAAGTTGTTCCATAGCATTTGAGTTTATAAATTCTAGGAACCTTTGGGCTTGGGTATTGGAGCTAGAGTAATGCTCCCAGTCTATGTTTGGGTAGTTGAAGTCACCCAATATAATGGTGTTTGGAGAGACCTTCATATTTTCCAGTGTTCTCAGGAAGGCCGAGTGGGGTTCCTGGGTTTGGGAGGGTGGTCTGTAGCAGGCTATAAACTGGAAGGCAGTTTTACCCACTGTTAGTTGCACATGGATGGTCTCTGATGCTTCGTGCTGTGCCACCAACCTGGAGGTGTGGGTATCTTTGACGAATATTGATACTCCCCCTCCTTTTGTGGTTCGGTCCAAGTTTTGGGGCCGAAAAGCATGGTATGAGGTATAACCTGGTAATGCTGGGGTGCTCTCGAGAGCCTTGAACCAGGTTTCTCTTACTGCACAGATATCGATGTTCTCCATGCTAAGGAGAGTTTCGAGTGCGTGCATCTTGAGGTTTAGACTTCTGGCGTTGAGTAGCATTACTCTTAGTTTCTTATCCCTTGTGATACCTATGGAGGTGGGTTTGTCTTTTGAGCCTTGCCTAAAAAAGGCACTATGGGGGTAGCAAGAGCCTTTGCCAATATCTGAAAGCCCAGGGGTGACAGGTGCAAGCAGTCCCTAGCGAAGCATCGTGGCTTGTCGAGCATGTCATCCCAGGCTGACAGGCATTGGATCCCCTTTGAATGACACCAATACTTAAGCCAATTGTTGAAATTGATAATCTTGTCTTCATACTGTGGCATCATTCTTGGTGAGGGTAAGATGCTACTCAAGGTCAGGGTCATACCGGCCTGGGCTACATGCCCAGAGAGCTCCTCTATGTCTCTTTTCATGTAGTCCAGGGAGGTATGTCTCAGGTCATTCACACCAGCATGGACAATGACTGAGTCATATTTGTACTTGCCTTGGAGTGACCTGAGTGCTTGTGTTATGTGGCGGATCCTAGCACTCGATAGGCAGCTCACCGTGACCTTCTCCTTGTTCAGCCTGGTGAGCGGGATGTCAGTGTGCCTGATGAGAGAGTCACCTATTACAAGTGTATCAGGTGTGTTGTTTAGCCTTAAGGGCTGTGACTGTTCGGCACACTGGCTTTGTGAGCTATGTGTTGCATGTGTTTTGTTTTGGGGTAGCGGTTGCTTGGGTGTCTGCTTTGGAGGTCTCTGCTGCTTAGGCAGATTTTTATTTAGAGCCTCCAAGTATGCTTTTGTGTGTTTATGTGTTTGGTTTGCTGTCGTGGTAGGTCTATGTGAGACTGGAATTGTAGTGAGTGTGGTTTCCTTCTCCTCCTGACTGGTTACGCCAGTACTGAGTTGAGAGAGCTTAGCCTCCAGTTTGGCTATATGGTTGCATCTCTCACATGTGTTGGAATTTGTTGGGAGGAGGAGAGGGTTGTCTGTGTACATTAGGCAGTTGTAACATTGCCTCAAGATTCCCAGGTTCACCAGCTGGACCGGAGAGGAGATTGACAACTGACCTTTGGACATGCTAGAATAGTATCGGGAATTCCTTTATAATTGAAAAAAAGGGCCAATGGGGAACAAGTTACTCAAGGGGAGTTTGTAAGGGTGTAGTGCTTTTAATTTTTTAGTGCTGACTTATATAATTGCTTTAGTGAGCAAGTGCTAGGCTTTAGCATAGGAATAGGGTGTTTATTATGAGAACTAGATCAGTTCCAAGGCTCAAACCCAAATAAGCGGCGCTGCTCGATGAAGCGCTATGCACAAAATCACGCAAAGCCGCGCTACAGCGGGTTTTATACAGGTGGACTTGAAAGAGCTAGAAATTGGCCCAAAACAGCCAACAGACTACCAGATTCCTGTGCTGGGAACACTCCTCCAGGGACAGATAGCCTGCTCCAAGCTCCCCACTGCCACTGGTGAACAAAGAAGCCTCCCTCTATCCAAGAAAGGAAATGGCAACACAGGAACTTTCCAAAAGTCCAGAATACAGCACAGCCTGTATTTGGACTACTCTAGGTCAGGAAAGATGGGAAACAAGGATAACTTTTTTTTTTTTTTGCAACAAACAGCAGGAAATTGCAATAAATATGTAACACAGGCTAGCGCACTTGAGTGTGTAGCCTCAACAAGTAAATTCAACAAACAGGACAAACTTTAAAAGTGCAGGTGCAAAAACAACTTTAGACAGTTTAAAACAGTTCAAGAAGCAGAAATATTTGCAGTTTAGCTAGATCGGACAGTCGCCCAGGTAGTAGCAGGAAAAAACACTTTTATCAGGTTAGCAGTCGCTCTTTTAGCCTCTCTGCTGCTAGCACCACTCTGCAGGACCACGAGGAGATTGGCTGAGTAGTAACAAACGCAAAAACCTTGCCAAAGCGGGTTTTATACAGGGGGATTTGAAAGAGCTAGAAATTGGCCCAAAATGGCCAATACACTACCAGATTCTTGTGCTGGGAACACTCCTCCAGGGATAGATAGGCTGCTCTAAGTTCCCCACTGCCACTGGTGAACAAAGAAACCTCCCTCTATCCAAGAAAGGAAATGGACAACACAGGAACTTTCCAAAAGTCCAGAATACAGCAAAGCCTGTATTTGGACTACTCTAGGTCAGGAAAGACGGGAAACAAGGATAATTTTTTTTTTTTTTTTTTTTTTTGCTAGGGATTCCAACCTGGAATCAAATGAAATGAAATTAATTTTATAGTCCATGTGGAGGTGGTCTTCAAAAATAATTATATTTATTTTGAGGGACAATTGCTCCACCATGAAAAAGGAGTGGCTGTGGGGGTGGCATGGAACTTAGTACTGGCCTACATGGAAACCAGTTAGCTTTTCAACTTAGAATATTCTACATGTTTGACACTATTCATGTTTTTAGATGACATTTGTATGTTTTGGATAGGGGACTGAAGAACTGGGGAAATGTATAGAATATATTAGTTGTACTACAGAATTTCTGAGTTTTACTCATAACTGGTAAAATGAGGTTTTATATTATCTAGATGCGGAGATTATGAAAAACTACAAGGAAAAGAAGTTTGCATCGACCGTCTTCTGTAAATCTACTTGAATTTGTTGTTGTGCTATAGCAGCTGTCACTCCCCCTGGCAAAAGAAGGCAATAGTTAAGGGGACAAATTATAAGGGTAGCCCATGTGGTATTAGAAGACTTATTTTGAACCTAACTGTTAAAACTTTAAGACTTTTTTTTAAGAAGAGATTACCATGAACTGATGTTCAGCATAATACAAGAAGTGATGGATAAAAGGGAAATGGGTCAGTTTAATCCCCTTTTAGGTAGAATTACTAATGTTTGAAATATTGTTTAACAAGATTGATTTTACTTGATTTTTTTTTTACATTTATTTATTTATTTTTAACATGCATTCTTTTTTATATTCATCTGTTTATTTACTACAGGTTTTGAAAGTGTGTTTTTAGATATTTAAGTGTTTTAAACAGGGAAAAGTTGTATTTATTATACTTGTATTTATTATGCCTGCCTTTAAGGTATGTTTAGGAAAGGGTTAAAATTGAATTCAGTGTCACATGATTTTAAGTTTTGGCAGTGTGCAAAGGTATAAATGGGGAGGGGTTTGGATTGTCAGCATTTTTCTGATGAAGTTGGAGACGAAAACAAACTGGTAGTAGTTTCAGCATTATCATTGTGTGCTGTGCTTTGCTTGCTGTGGAACACATTAAATGTTTTAAGGTGGTTACGGCTTGCTGTTGCTTTTTTCCTGTTTATTGGTTTTGTTTTGGGCACCTCATCCTCCTGGACTTGGTTTAGAATTACTAATGTACTAATACCAGAAGTCAAGATGAATGATATCCAGGACACAGATAATAACAGAAAAATGGTGACCATATATATTTCTAGATTATATGTTTTTTTTCTGGAAACGATTCAGAGAAAGTGGGATATTGTAAAATATAGTGTTAATTTAGTATATTTAGGAAGTGTTACACAATCTCTGGTAAGTAGAAGGGGAATGAATTTGAAAGTCTTTACAGAGAAGTAATTTTAGATTTAAGCCATCTTCTGGAACTAGACTGGGAAATACTTTTATATGTGTTAAATGTAAGCAATGTCCATACATAATGAACAAAAATCCACTGGGAGATAAAAATTTGCACTGGAAAATATTTTTTTTTAACTGTAAGATGTAAGGCATACAATGTTGGGGGTTTTATACAGGTAAAACTGAGAGTAATCTCTCCAGGAGTGGGTGTATGAACATACCTACAACATTAAAAAGGTTAAGCAGAACAGTTTGTCAGTTTGTTGGCAAAACATGTCAAAGACAATCCCGATCATGTTTTTCATTTTTGGGTATTAGAGAAAATATCCAAAAACCCTAGGGTGGACCCTGGAAAGATTTCCTAGAAGCTAGGGAACTGCACTGGCAATTAACTATAAGGGCTGGTGTATTACCAGGATTAAATGATTTAATTTCTATTGCAGATATTTTAAATTTAAAATCTTACAAAATGTAATAATTCAGCATTTTAGGATATATTTATACTAAACTGCTTGAATTTCAATTAATAGTTGGGTTTTAAACTATGTGATTTTTTTTTAGATTAAAAAGGGTCATGTGATATATTTTGTGTTGCTTAAATAGCACAATGATATATGTGTGGACTATTTTGAAGAAGTCATGTTTATACTACAGATGGAATCACTCAATAAATAGTTCATGGTTACTTTCCAAGTGATGATTATTTGACAGCATGTGTTGCTTTCTTGGTCGGACTACTTTTAGAAACATTCTACTTCAAGTTGTTGGTTTCTCTACAGAGCAATACATAGATGTCTTAGTCTAGAAATCTTAATATTATTAAATATTTGTATTTTAATAACTACACTTTTATTCTAGATTGCTTGGAAAATGTATTCCTTATGGGCATTCTGACCTTATTTTGGCCTTATGAACAAATTTCAGCACCTATATCAGGTTGTCAAACTCCAATAATCACAAGGACTACATGAGGACTAGTACATGCAACTGAGAGCTGCATGGCAGGCTGAAGTTCATGGTTGCAGCAGTCAACACCAAGAGCAGTGATCAAAAATCTACAGATACTGGGATATGTATAATAATATCAACACAGGTAACTGTTTAAGAGAATTGTCAGCTACAGCAATTTTGGAGTTAATGCATCCTCAGTAGCAGGAATGTTGGGTTCTAAGGACCAAATTAATCATATAAAACATTCTTTTACAGCATTTTATTCAGTAATGCTCCCATTGCTGTAAACGTTTGTGTTGGGACCCTAAGTATGCATAATATTATAAGGCAATTTAAAAACCTTAATTTTATTAACTGTTATTAATGGTGCTAGAAATCATAATTTTCGGTGACAAATTCATACTGGTGTTAGTGCTTATGAGATAAAAGTAAAATATATTTATTGTTTTATAAATTACATATTTGATCCATGAGAAAAACTGAAAATGGTCTTGCTTCTTATGAACTGAATCTAAAATAATTGCATTAAACAGGTTATACAATTAGAACAACTTCACAGAAAGTTGAAATCCAAAACATAGAACATGTCTTTGTTGTGTTTTAAAATACATTCACTGGAACAAACACAACTATCACGCAGTATCTTCAGAATTCAAAAAATCTTGTAAACGCACAAAAATTTGCCAGATATACCACGACAATAAATCCAATGCTTTTATTGACAAAAGTAGGTAAGCACTTTCACCATAAAGGCTTCATCAGACCAATCAATTACAGCACGTGATAGTTGTGTTTGTTCCAGTGGATGTGCTTTTTACCACTTGTTTTATTTTTACTTTACATCACCGGAACATTTACTCTGTGGGGGTGCCTTTTTGTGATATTAGTTTCATTTTAAAATACATTGCTAACTTCAAGTCCTTTTAGTTACATACTATTTATATGGAATGTGCCCATTCTGACTTGTCAAGCTGCAGCTTGGGGAGGAGCCAACTTGTCTAACATAGGAATGTGAACATTCTGACTTGTCAAGCTGCAGCTTGGGGAGGAGCCAACTTGTCTAACATAGGAATGTACACATTCTGACTTGTCAAGCAGCAGCTTGGGGAGGAGCCAACTTGCCTAACATAGCTGTTTGGGAAATCACCCTATGAAAAACGTACATGTGTGCTTCATACACAATGCAAGCCCCCAGAGCTGCAAACTTATATACCTCACCTACATGTTTTAACAAATACAAAGAAGGGACAAATTTTTCTAAAGAAAGAAATCATTGCAAACACACACTTAGAAACCAAATCAAGTGTGATTTCCAATGGTAAGCAGTGATTGTGGAATTAAAGTTCTAAGAATTTGAGGCAAGTTAGGACCTTATCAAGTCTTCTCTTGACAAGCAGGTGTGGAGTCCCCTTCAGGACACAACCTTTGGTTCTGAAAAATTCATACAAATCTAATAGACACAGTTTTGTAGTGTATCTTGCTACTTTCCGACACACTGCATTCCATAATAACTATACAAATGATCATTAATGAGTGAATATTTAATTGCTCCTTGCTTTCACACTTATCAAGACCACCCTTAAAAAAGTTGGTAACTTTCTGTGTAGTCTTCTGATGTCTAGTTGTGAAGAAAGTGAAAAACAAAATGGTCATAAGAAAGTATTTGAACTTGCATCTCACAGACAATGTGCCTCTGCCTAGACAAGCAATAAAAATAATTATTCAGCAGTGATTATATAACTTATCTATGCTGTAATATACAACTTCTCCTTTCCTGGACTGCAATCTTCTCTGATCCCCTCTGATGTTATGTTGAAATGAAAGTGAAAGAAGGAATAGCCGCTACTACATAGTTCAGATTGTTGCTCTCAGATACATATGCTTTTCCCTAACTCCCAACAAACCATATTCAATGGCCATTTCCAATGTTATCAATTAGGTATAAGTTGCTTTCACACATGGACTGCTTCCTTCATTCCTTTTTGTCATCATCTGTCATATGATATATTTCAACTTGGTACTGTTATACCTATATCATCATCATATACAAGTTAAGAAATCAAGAAGAACGGAATAATGCTGTGGGCAGTATTTAATGTCACCTGTGGCTAGCTGTGGCCCTAGATGTACATATTTCAAATGTATTTATAAAAAACAAACACCACAATAAAAAAAACAAACAAAAAAAAAAAAACAGGAAAAACAGTCTGGAGAGAAAAATGTGACTAAATAATCAAAAAGAAACAAATCCAGCTGTAGGTAGACTCCTCCAGAAAGAAAACCAGGCACCAATGAATTTAAAACCACAATGAAATGAGTTATTAAGCTTACAAATTCATGATTGGCTTTTTGTCTGTGAAGCAGACTTTGTTAGAAGAAAATGAAATAGTGCTATAACCATTTTTATAGTATTAATAAAACTTAAATCCCAGTAAAATAATTAAACAGTCTAAAAATTAAAGTTACCTTCTCCAAAAATGTGAATAGAAAACAGATAAAACTTGAGCTCTTTGTAAAGACCATCGCATTAAACTGTTGAATAAACTCTGTTTAAAATTTTTTTTGTAGAGTGCATACTATATAAAAACTACTATTTTTTAAGCATATTAATAAAATGTATGAATTGTAAAAAACGTATGAAAATATACAGTATACTATAAAAAGTTCATCCATATTTGAGAAAATGAATACAAATGCACAGATATAATACAGAACCAATGTAGGACATATTAACAGGGTATTATTATACAATCGTTAAGGCTGGATCTCATTTCACTTTAGTGCTTAACTTGTTTTTTTTTCTCTGAATATCACACTGTAATCATTGTGTACCATGCCCTATATAATGATTATTCTGCAAGTCCAAACAGCAGTTGTGATTTCATTTTATTTTCACAAAATGCCACAAAACATGAACTTTAGCTCATTCTAATAGCAAACTTCCTCTTTGAGCAATCTCATTCTGATAAGCTTCATATACTTTGATTGGAAAGAATACAAATAAGTTGTCTACAAATAGAAGGTGTGATGATTTTTTTTTTTTTTTTTTTTTTAGTAGAGTGTATTTTAGGTATCATTCACATATTGTTTCTTTCCAGAATAACAACTTCTCAGACCGGCTAAACATGTGATGTTTTAATTCAGTAAAGGGAAATAAATTCTGCCATAGTAATATATTGAGCGTGTTGGCATACAATCCCCAAACCCACCCTTGATCAATTAAGAGTAGGATTGTTGCTTTAATTCACATACAGCCTTTTCCACAAAATACCTAAGTACACATTGCCTAGGTAAAATCAAGTAAAGTGATTCCTCATAAAATAAGCCAAATATATATATGCAGTCTGTCTCATGCAAGCATCCCCACTAAAGCTGTGCTCATTTAACTGAGATCTAGCATTAATATAATTGCTATCCTACACAGACTAATTCCCCAACACACACACACACACACACACACACACACACACACACACACACACACACACACACACACACACACACACACACACACGTATGCATACACTAACCACTAGTTGGGAACACCAGCCTTGTCTATTGTCTATCTGTAATCATGTGACAATACTTTTCTTTAAATTCATTTATTTAATGTGTTTCACATTAATTCATTCCACTCCCTATCATTTAAATTTGACGAAGTAACACAAATCATTTCATTACACTTTCATAGCCTGTGCATGCTCAAATGATATACTTTTTTTTTCATGTATTATGATTGTTTCTTACAATTCTAATAATGATGTTTAGCTCTGAAGAAGCGATAGTAGATTGTGTTTGCACACAGAGTATCTCTCACCCCTTCTGAATTAACATCTTTTAACTTTGCATATCTTCACAGTTTCAGTGTGATCTAAGGATTTTAGGCAGTCTTTATCACACAAGGATGGTCTAATGCACTATAGGGTCTATATTACCAGATCAAACATTTAGGTCATTGAATACCTAGACATCAAACTGGTAATATCGAAATCAGAAAACTGTGAATGGCCAATTTAATGCATGGAAAGAATTCCCTTGGCCATAAAAAAAAACTTTTAACCCCCCCCCGATGTGGGGGGCTGTGCCCCCACCCCCCTAACTAAATATACCAACTCTGAGATCACTCTACATTTGACAAAAGGGCAAAATCCGCATAACGGCCAAGGGAATTTTTTTCCCTGTGTTAAATCGGCCATTCACGTTTTTTTTTTATTTCGATATTACCAGTTCGATGTTTAGGTATTCGATAACCTAAACATTCAATTTGGTAATATAGACCCTGCAATATATATCTATGATCACAAATGTTTCCACAGAAAGCACACAGAATGCCTGTGTGTTCAAGTCATAGAAAACACACATATTACAATTGAAGAACAGATGATCTTTCCACAGGATCCTCTGTATGTCATTAAACCAGGATCAGTGTCCCTGACTCAGGTTCATCAGTGATACGACTACATGGCAAGATGTGAGATGCCTAACATATGTTACATCTTACTGTATGTCAAATCCAGGAACTTAACTTTAATTTCAATTAGCATCACTGCAGTTCTATTTCTAGGGACATTCCCAACTCTAATAACACTTTAATTACTGGATGCATTATTTAATTAATTAACTAATTATCCTAGTTTACTTTGACATAAAGGAAAATAAAGCCCAAGATGAAAATGATTACTTAAGAAATGTCTCTAAGTATGACTTTGAATTGTGTCGATAGCCATGGTAGAGCCGCTGTTATCAGATGGCAAGATAACTTAATACCAAGTATTAATGGGATATTAAGTGTTTATTCTTATTATTGCTACAAATTCTTTCTAATGTGTTCAACTCTACTACATGCGTGATATATTTTTTTCTGCATGCTTAAATACAGTAAACTCTCAGTTAACCGGAACTCAAGCAACCAGGACTCTCAAGCAACCAGCATAAAAATCGAAGAAATACAGTACAATTTTCATGTCTTGCACTTTCTGTCCCCGCCCCTGCAGAAACATACCTTACGTTTTTAGAGTTTTAGAGTTCTAAAAAGAAAGATAGGAATAAATTCCCTCTCTCCCCAACCTGAGAACAACTCAAACCAAACAAATAGTGTAGGGCACAGTATTGGTCAGGCCTATTTTTAATAGTTACTCTCAAGCAACGAGAAACTACAGTTATCCGGCATCTACCATTCCCTATGGGTGCTGGTTAACTGAGAGTTTACTGTATGACCTTTTTCTCAATGTACCTGTAACATACTCCAGAGCTGTTGGTTTCACGTTTATGCGGTACAAATTCTTTACATTTTTGTACTTATGCACTGTTAAATATTATTGCAGTCTCTCTTAGTTGTTAAGTTTTGTATATTTCTGTTGGACCTCTCTCTTTACCAGTAAATTAGAGAACAAGCTTTTTTGCAGGGGAGCAAGCCTCCATGCACCCCCACCATTTTGAAGGAACCCTCCACACTCACCCACCCAACTTACATATACCACCTCCATCACTGCACAACAATTTAGAAAAGTGCAACACTCAATCACTGAAAGTAGATTTCAGTGATATCTCCTTTGTACTCTTGTCCATTGTACAAATCTACATTAAGAACTACCCACATCCCTTATTACTCCATATTGATTCCTGTCCTTCAACATTAACTATTGCATACCTCCATTATTGCGGTCTTGAGTTATTTTTTTTCAGCATTGTCACCTATTCAGTCACAGACTCACCAAGCTATTTTTTATAAAGAACAAAGTAACATATCTAAAATACCACACTAGGATTAATTCTAAAATTAATTTTAAAGAAACATTCCTCTTCTTCACACAGTCAGAGAGACAGAGAAACACACACATACTTCTAAATATCACCTTTTGCAATCTGCTTTTCTTGTCTTATCAATAACAAAAATGTTGCACTGTTTCTCATTTTTTTAACATATGTCAGCTCTATCATTAAATGTGATCATTTATTCTGCAGTTGTCATTTTCCTGTATTTCTTCATCCCTTAGTGTCACTCATCTTGTTTCCCATAAAAATGAACAGGTGGGGTGTTTTGTTTACATGCTTTATTACAAAGAAACACATCAGGATGGATAGCAGCAGTACAAAATATAAACAAACTGATTAACTGACAGACTACACAGACAGGCATGCTTACATCTCAACAGCTTACTACAAAATGGCAGTCAGTCTCACATGTGCTCAGTATTTATACACTTGTGCAAGCCCATAAAAAGCTTCTTAAAGGTGTACACACATATTGATCTATATCCTCTCTCTTAAATGAATTACCCACAATGCAATGACATGTGAAAAGAAATATGCAATGGTATAAAAAATAAAAATAAACATAACATTCATGTCCTTATGTCCAAGTTGCCATATTCCTGGAATATGGTCTGGAAATGCTACCTGATCTAGTGATATAGCAATTGGCATTGGGTTTAGCAACAGGGTCAGTCATTGGTGAGCAAACAGTTACAGGAATTTTGGGATTCTTCTCAGGAACAGGGATATTTACTGGAACGCCATGTGGAACTGGAATGCTGGATAACTCACTCTGAGATATAGAGTCTTTCTTGCAGCTATGATACTGCAATACAGACTCATACACCAGGATTAAAAGTTTTGGGTCTATATTACATTTTCGAAAGTTTCAAACATTGAACACCATATGGTCGACACCATATGAGCGATGTTCAAAATTTCAAAAATATAATAAAAAAAAAAATAAACAAAAAACTATACTTGCCTAAATGCTGTAGGCAGGGGGGCAAGCTCCCCTGCACCCCCCATGTGGGGGGCTGTGCCCGCACACCCCCGCTACTTAAATATTCCTACTCCAAGATCACTTTGCATTGAAGTAAAGGGAAAATATTCCCTACAGCAATTTCCATGTTACTCATGCGAAGTTTCAATGTTTTTGACCAATCGGGATCGCTCAATATGCGTTCGCCGTTTACAATTTTCAATCACGCGATTGGAACCCAATGTTTCTGAGTCTACCTAAATTCTGCTCCTTGCAATTCCACAATGTAAGATCTTGGCTCTGGACATACACATTTGATGAAACCAATCTGATCAAAACTTTTGGATGCCCGCATCCTCACTATCTCCCCTTCCCGTAATGGATTAAGAGGTTTGCTGGTCTTATCATAGATAGGACTTCTGGGCTAAGTGCTTCTATGACAGATGGGCTTTCACTGATCTGTTGTTCTTGACACATGGAACCAATAACTAACTACTAATTGGTATTGTGGTTCTGATTTGTTTTGACAGAAGTCTCTCTGCAGGTGAACTAAGATGTTTATCATGAGGAACATTTCTGAGATTCAAGAGATTCAAGAAAACATCACTATTGTCTCGTTTTGACTTTTCTAGCAATTGTTTTACACTTTGAACTGCACATTCTGCCAAACCATTTAACTGCAGGTACTCACGGCTACTCTTAACATGAGTAAAGTCCCACTTTTCAGCAAATCTTTTGAACTGCTGGCTTGTAAACTGTGTACCATTGTCAGAAATAACTTTGTGCGGGCTGCCATGGACTGCAAAATGAAGCTTCGTCTTAGTAAAGTCAGTATTGGATGCTAGATTAGGAAGAAGGTCAATCTCAAACCAATTGGAATAAGAGTCTACTAATACCAAGTAATGTTGACCATTTCACTCAAAAATGTCTGCAGGTACTGTTGACCAAGGTAATTCAGGACTCTGGTTTAGTTGTTTAGTTGAAGTGTTAGTCTCTGTGGATACGGTTTAAAATTATTACATACAGAACAAGATGGAGGTACTCAGTCAATATCCTGTCACATAGAATGCCAAAATAATAGTCCTCTTGCCCTTTCTTTGGTAGAATCAGTTCCTGGGTGGCCACAATGTAAGATGGAATTGTACTCTTGTTGCAAGGATTTTGGAACAATCACTTTTGGACCTTTCATAATGATACCATTGCCAAACAAAATCTCATCTCTGTAAGGAAAATATAGTTGCACTTCCACTGGTAAGCAAGATTGCTCTGAAGGCTATTCTTGCCTGATAAAATGGTTGAGCTTCTGAAGAAGTGGATCTGAGGATGTATGGCTTCTAAGCTCATCAAGACATGTTTAAGAGAAATTTCTCACTTCCATGACTTCAAAATCAAGTTTCTCATTTTCATGCTGTTCAGTGGTATTTCTGGGTGATCTGGTTAAAGTATCAGCAAGATAAAGAAGTTTACATTTTGTGTAGACAAGATTAAAATTATACATTTGCAATTTCACCATTGTGCGTTGCAATCTAGCTGGAGCAGTATGCATAGGTTTTCTCCAAATAGTGACTAGAGGTTGGTGATCTGTTTCGATCTGGCTAGATCTACCATAAATATAATCATGGAACTTTGAACATGCAAGCACAATTACCAAGAGTTCTTTCTCTATCTGCACATAGTGCATTTCAGTTTGGGTTAGAGTTCTGGATATGTAGGCTACTGGTCTACCCTCTTGATGAATGACTGTACCAAGACCAAATTTCAAAGCATCACAAGAAAGAATAACTGTTTTGTGAACATCATAGTATCTGAGAGTTAGCAGACTGGCAATTTTCTGTTTCATGACATCAAATGCTCTTTGGTGTTGCTCTAATCATGACCAAGGTACATCTTTGTGTGTCAGCTCTCTAAACAGTGGTGAAAGTTGTCTCGAGTCTGGAATGAACTTGCCTAGGTAACTAACCATGCCAAGTAAACATTGTAGGGCTTGAACATTGTCTGGAGCTGGTATCTCAAGAATTGCTGTTTGCTTTGAAAGATCTGGTTGTAAGCCTGAAATGGTAAACAAGTGACCAACATAAATAACTTCTCAGCCTGAATTTGCACTTCTGATGATTCAGCTTAAGATTCAATTCACCTGCTCTTTCCAGAACTTTCTTGAGGTTTTTGTCATGCTCAGCTTCACCATTACCTCCTACCATAATATTATCTACTATAATAGCACATGGATACCCAGAAACAACTTTGTTCTATTGCATGCTAAAAAACTTCACTGGGAGAATTTATCCCAAATGGCATTCTCAAAAATCTGTACCTGCCAAAAGGAATACTGAAAGTAGTTACCAACAAGAATTTCTTGTCAAGTAAAATTTGCCAAAATGAACTCTTTGTTTCTAAGACAGAAAAACAGTGACATTTAGCATGACAGCAGCGACTTCTTCGACTGTACACATTGGATGATGAGGTCTTTTCAGTGCTTTGTTCAAATCTCATGGATCAATACACATTCTGATATCCTTTGAGCTTTTCTTATGAGAAATGACCATGGAGGATACCCATTCAGTTGGTTCTTCAACTGGACAAATTACACCTAGCTGCACCATTTTATCTAGCTCAGCCTTGACTCTGCTCTGCATAGCTACTGGAACTTTTTGGGCTGGCCTGACAACTGGACTGACTTCGGGATCTAACTTCATGGAGTACACAACTGGGAGTTTGTCTAGTTTGTTTTTGAAAAGATCAGCACAGGTAGAAAAAATAGACTGGGTGAGATTAGAACAGTGGACTTTCTAGCTAATGTGGTGAACTTCCCTATTAAATGAAAGCAGTCTCATTTTCAAACTATCTCCGAGGCCTAATAATGACCATATGTGGCTTTTGACCACATAAAATTGCAAGTCATAGCTGTTCCCAACAGAGTAACATGAAAGCACTACTGAAACGTCAGTTGGAATTTCTTCACCTCCATAAGCAACATGCTTTCTACACTTTGCCAAACCAAGCTTCTCACCAGCACATACTCTAGCAAATGTTTCTGCTGACATAACATTGCACTTTGAACCAGTATCAAGTTTGAGCACTATGGGTCTCCCATTTATCCAAACAGTACAAAATGCTTCAGTCTTTGCCCATAAATCTACTGCATTCACTGTTTCATTAAGCACTGACACACCATCAACGTAAAAAGTAGGGTTGGAGCTTTCTAATTGATCAACTTGTCTCTTTAATGTTCTCTTTTAATAAAAGAATGCCCCTTATTTGATTTACAAAATATTTTGAAATGATTCCTACTAATTGCATTTGTGGCATTGTTGACCAAAAGCTAAGCACTTTTCTCTTTTGGGCTCATGATTTGCACCACGATTATGACAGTTGACTATGAAACTGGGTTGGGGCACATGCTTTGAGCTTGTTGACTCCCTCTTATGCTTCACTGAGACTGTGCACACTTTGGAATTTGCTATGAAGGTATGGGGTTTCCCTGTGGGTGCTGCAGGGCTTGCAGTCACTGCCACGTGCTTGGGCCGTTTTTTTTAACCACATGCTGCATACTATCAGCATCAGCACTGGAAGATACTGGAAACATTCATTTCTCATTTGTAAGCATATTTGTGTGTTTTTCTGTGAACTCATATATTTGAAAAATAGCAATGGCCTTATTCAAAGTTAAATCAGTGTTACAAAGCAAAATCTTTCTCACAGCATCATCTTTAATATCACTTACAAGTCTGTATTTTATCAGCTCATCCCTTAAATCACCAAATCTGCAAGTTTTAGCTTTGTTTCTCAAGTCAGTTATATATGCTGCAAAATTTTCCCCAGGCTTTTGATCCCTTGTGTTAAATGTGACTTTCCACTGTAACATTCATTTAAGGGGTTACACATTTCTCTAAATTTATGTTTCAAGCACTCCGGGTCTTCCCTTGACTTAGCTAGTACCACTATAAAGCAGATTCCTCCTTCCTTACAAATACAGCAGGTGCATACACAAATGAACACTGTCTTTCTATGGCTTCTGAACCAGCTAAATTAAGAAGAATAAATGCCTTTGTATGGTCATCTTTATCTGAAAATGCAGCTTGTATGAAAATATTGTACTCTTGTTCAAACACTCTCCACTTCTCTACAACATTATTATTAAATACAAGTAGAGCTGTTTTTTTAAATCCGTCAGCCATGTCAACAAAGTATGCTTAAACACACTGAAAAATGGCCCTTTATGTATGAATATACACACACAGCCAGCACTTGTAAGAACATTCAAATGCACAATAAACTCTTTGAAATACTGTACTTTGCGAACTATGCTTTGAAATGGCTGTATTTTACAAAGTAACTATACTGTAATACTGCATAATTATGTGAACTAGCTGTACACTTTGGATATCTTGAATATCTCTAATTAATGTGAAAAAGTATGTGCTATAAGCTACTTGGAAAAAAATGCTGTTTCCCTTATTTTATTAATTCTTATGTGATTTGGACTTTATTTCAAACATTTTCCATATTTATTTGAATATTTTTTCAATGGGTCACAATTTCAGACATTTCTTTTACTTAGAAATGTGTTTAGAGCATTCTGAGTGCTTTGTTTTACATTTTGTGAATAAGAAATAATTTAAGTAAACTTTGATACCTGAAATTCGTTTCTGACCAGTTTTTGTGAATTAAACATGCAGTGGGCATGATCCATTGCTCTGTATTCTCCACTTTAACCGAGTGCCTTCTCAGTCATGAATCTGGATTTCTGGATGCCATTCTGACACCATGTCGCTCGTCTTGTTTCCCATTAAAGATGAACAGGCGGGGTAGTTTGTTTACATGCTTTATTATAAAGAAACACATCAGGATGGATACCACCAGTACAAAATATAAATGAACCAATTAACTGACAGACTACACAGACAGGCATGCTTACATCTCAACAGCTTACTACAAAATGGCAGTCAGGCTTGCACATGCTAAGTATTTATACACTTGTGCAAGCTGCTAGAAAGCTTCTTAAAGGTATACACACATATTGATTTACCCTGAGGTTTTCACAAATCCTCAGAAATATTTAGATTATTACAAACTGTGTCACCACAATGCACATATATCTTACATTAAATGCTGAATGCCTTTAGTGGTTCAAAAGCTTTACAAATTAACTCGAACTTCATGCCACCAGCACAACAACAAGCACATCTCAGCAAAGCAGAAATGTTTCAGTAAACAAGAAACTGATCCAGATCAAACTGATTTGAACAGGTTTAATATATTATTTGACTGCCAACATCTATCAGTAGCCTCTCAACATTCCCTTTTGTTCAATCTATTCCTTTTTTCCCCCAGGATTCATCAAAATCTTAGTCTGATCAGTCTATTAATGTGACAGTCCCCTCGCCAGTGGGCCCCCTCCCAGCC
Organism: Protopterus annectens; assembly: GCF_019279795.1. Classification (NCBI taxonomy): domain Eukaryota; kingdom Metazoa; phylum Chordata; order Ceratodontiformes; family Protopteridae; genus Protopterus; species Protopterus annectens. The sequence continues at coordinate 549,296,321 of NC_056744.1, forward strand.
AGTGGGTCCTAGATGACTGCCTAAGTCACCTAGTGAATGAAGTAATAACATATATGGAGAAAGACAAAACATGTTTGTCACTCAAAATTTGTAACTAGAGATGCTAAAAAAGATTATGTAAATAATTTTCTTATATTTTGGGGGGTGGGGTGGACTTTTACATCTTACTCTTACGTCTGTAATGTTTAAAGAGCTGGGTCTGTGGTAAAACGTAATATATTAGAACTGGTGCATAGCTTTTTGCCTTATAAATAATGTAACAGGAAAATGTATGTAACCAAGTGACTGTCCTGACAAGCAAAGAGACACTGTACAGTCCACATTTTAACCATGATGTGACCTTCCTTCCTAGATGTTGTTAGCAAATGTGTCACAGTTTACCCATGTGTTCCATATTATATGAGAAGGCATAGTATTTCACGTTTTGAAGATGGAACCTTGACGATGGCTATAGTTTATTTACTTCTTTTGCTTGATGGTGTTATGGATGCTATGGTGTTCATGAAGCTGTAAAGCTGTTGTTATGTGTATCATATCATGTTGACTGCAGCTGATTGTGTTTTTTTGGGTCGGGATGCTTAGTTTGCTCCCTGGGGCCTTGGACTATTGCAGGTTCAGTTGTTTCTCTGAAGAGTCTCTAATGGTTGAAGTTCTGGGTGTGTGGTAAAACACATTAGCCCTCCATTTATATTATAATGATTGTATAATTTTCCCTGAGAAATAATGCAGAAATAAAATATTACTTTGCAACCAAGTGCCTGCTCTGGAAAGTAATGGAAGACAGGGCATCAAAAGAACTTTTTTTATGAGTATATAGTAATCTTTAACCATGCTACAAGCTGCTCCTTTCCTAGTCATTAGTAAATGTTCCACACTTTGACCATTTACTCCAACTTATAACAGATAGTGTGGTGTTCCAAATTTTGAAGATTGGTAAGTTGACTGTGGCTGCAATTTTGTTAAATTCTTTTGCTTGTTGGCATTATGGATTGTATGGTAATGCCAAACCATACTAAACTGTCTGAAAATGAAGTACTCTCAGTAAAAGAATTTAAAGCTGTGTAGTTTTAATTATCTTGGTCCTTAAAAATACACATTCTTAAAGCCTTCAGATGAAATTGTTCACAGACAGTTATAATAGCATTCAGAAAATCACATCTATGTCTTTTTAAATTCCTCACACTCAAAAAAGAATTCAAATCCTGGAATGGGTTATTGTGACAAGACATTCCCCTTAGCTGTCCTTACTTTTGCAGAATGTCAATGCTTTAGCTTGAAATATTTGCCCTGTCCCTCATAAAATTTATGATTTTCTGATAAATCATTAATTAATTCAACCAATCAGTAATGCTAGTGGCTAAAGTTTTTGACTGCATATTGTTAAAAAATGCATGTTGATGCAAAACATGATGCCGTATTAATGTTTTCAGTAAATTAGATAAATAATTGTAATTGTTATTGATTAGGGTTGCCACCTTTTCAAATGCCCAATGTGGGACAATTGTAGTACAAACATCATATTTTGCAGGCCAAAACATATCCTCGGCCAGTACAAAGGACATAACTTCACTTTTTTTCCCTAAGTAGAAGCTTATTCGTGTAGCGTTTTAGTTGCTTATTCTGTTTCTTATAACATTTAGGTTTTCAGATACAGAATAACTGTTTTATGCAACTATTCCATAAAATATAGGAAATAATGTTGCCTAAAATCTCAGGACATTTGCCATTTTTACAGTTTTTCTGCAGGACACAACTGCCCAAAGAGGGAGGATCTCTCACAAAGTGGGACAGGCGGTAACCCTATTATTGATCCCATCCCCATTATTTTTGTTTTTGTCCAAAATTTGTGTTCAAATAAGATATGAGGTATTGTACTACAACAAGCATCCAGATCTAAAATATATCTACTGGTGTGTTATTATAGCAAATCATAAACAGAGTACCAGGCATCTCTTGCCACTGCATTTACTTGGCACAGTTTTTACCTTTCTCAGTGCTGTTCTCCTTTTAGAGTGCTGGAAAACGAACATTGTGCCAGATTCCAAAAGACTTGTTCTCAGTGTAACTGACTTACTTTTGTGTATGGCCTATCTATAAACAGGCTTACAATCGGGGCCAGATTCTAAAAGATCTGCTCTCAGTGTACGTAGTCACGTACACTGAGAGATATCTTTATGGAATCAGGCCCATTATATTCTTTTATGGTTACCACTGTATCACAGTAATTTCATTATATCTCTGTACTCTCACTATTGTAATGCATACAAATCATTAAGTAGTTATTGTATTTGAATGGACCTGCCATAGTGAAGTGATCTTGGAGTTTTTTTCCAGAATCCACATCAAGACCCATTTATGTGACTAATGCTAGACATAAAGAAATCCTTTCCTAACTTCCCTGCAAATAGAATGGCAGTTGCATGATTCATGGGCATCTTGCACAGTTTCACAAACCTATTTTCATTTTTTCCCCCTGAATAACTATGATCTGTCTTCTCAGAGTAGCTCTTACCTCTTAACAGTAGTTGTAAATACTTAACAAAATAAACTAGCTGAACTGAATCTTGTAGGCTTCCGTTTCTTAGTCCAGGTACTGATAGACCCTCTCCCACATTCTTCCTGAGACATCAAAACTATCATTGTAACCCAGAGGCTGTTAACTGACCACTCTTGCTTCTACTTCAAAGAAAATTTAACATGCATTTAAACTATTTTTGCTGTTGACAAGTGGCTGCCATGGGAAGATGTGTGTTGTATCTTTAAAGTTGGCAAAATGTGCTGTATTTGTTTAAAATGAGTTTCCTTACAAATCAGCACAGAACAAAGTAAGTCAGACTCTTTCTTCTTGAATTTGGGTTAATGATATTTTCTATCTCTCTACTGAGGCACAAATAAGCCTGTGCATATCATTTTCTAATACTGCAATGTTGTTTTTGTTGTTCCTTCGGCTTTTCCCGGTTAGGGGTCACCACAGCAGAACTCCTGTCCGCTAATGATTGGCAGTAGATTTTCACAGTGCCGGGGTGCCAGCTCGGTGCCCAACCTTCAACAAAGGCACGCCCATTCATGCATGTCTTTCAAATGGCACTCGACCGTGGGGAGGACATGCAGATTCCAACCAGAAGGCGCTCCAGCCGAGAATCGAATGGGAGAACCTCTTGCTGTGAGGCGGTAATGCTACCTCTGCACTGTATTGGTCCCTATACCCTTGATCTGTTACACTGTAGTGTAATAAGACTTTGCTCAAACTGTAATCCTTGAGCATAACAAATTAATAAGTTTCTGTGTTCTGAGCATTGCCAGGATTTGTAAAATGATGGCATTCACTGTATTTTTATAGGTAAATTGTATTTCAGTTCGAACAACTGAGTATGAGTATAGGTGAGTTGATGCCATGTATATTGTAATCTAGGCTTCACTGATGTGGTAATTTTTTTTAACTGTCCTGTGTGCCCCATCAGCTACCTACTGTGCCCCTTTTGAACCCAGGCAAGAAAATGAACCTGTAGCTGCTGCTGGCTCCTAGTTTAAGGTGGATACATCATACTTTGAAACAGGTATCACCAACCTTTTGTGTGCACTGCTGCATTATTACAGCAACCTCAACAGGGTCTCTCAATGGGAAGAAGAGATTATAGAGATGGACCAGAGTTCTACAATAAGTATGATTACCTTGTAATTGCTTATGCATATTTAGGCAATTTTGTGCAGTTACATTTAGTTATTGGTGTTTTTGGACATTTTTTCTCTTTTGTGTGTTTTTCAGCACCTGATGAGATAGAGAAAAATGGGTACATACACCAAAGGAGGCACGAGTGCCTGTCCATATGTTGTGGTTTGTATATGTGCATATCTTATAGTCACTTGCTTTGTTGCTCCATTTACAGTACTGGTAATTGGTTTCACCACTGATTACAGCTTTGTTTTGCTTCATGTGTTAAAATCTGGTAGCTAAAAGTGGAACCATTCTGCTGTGCATCTTACTAACAAATTTTCTAAGAATGTCATAGGTTAATAGGTTCATAGGTAGGTACTAGGCTATCTGCTCGAAGGCATTTATAAGCCTAACCAGAATGTGTTGGCTTTCACCGCCCCCTTAGATTAGTTCCCTGTGCCTCTGTCCAGCAGAGCCACTGAAGTGATCCCTGGGGTAAACTTTCTGTTTCTCATCCACTCATCATGGTTTCTCTTGAAGAGTGCTAGCGGGGAGCTCTGCCTAATGTAGATTGGAATCTTGTTCCAAAGCATGGGAAGTCTCTGGGACAGGAATCTATCCCTCCAGCATGTCCTGTTTATTGTTGTGGTAAGGTTTAGATCCCTAGAGCATATGGCTTGAGGGGATAATGTTTTCTTTAGGTAGAGCATGTCCATCAATTTTGGGTTGGACATGGTCTTGTATGTCAGGCAGAGATCACCTCTGAGCAGGCGGTATGCAACTGAGTACAACTGGAGTTTCTTCAGTCGAGCTGCATAGGGCATCTGTTTGAGGCCAGTGACCCTCTTGGTGAGGTACTTCCATGATCTTTCCAGCTGTTGCAGGGGTCCTGTAAGGTACATGCCAAATGGGGCATTGTACTCTATGATGGGTCTGATGAGTGATGAGTAGAGGGGCACAATGACCTCTTTTGATCTGGATGCAAACCCTTTTGTGGTTAGGTGGGCTACATAGAAGGATTTTCTAACCACTGTGGCAACGTGATTATCAAAGGAGAGATTATTATCTACTTGGGTCCCCAGATCCCTTATTACATTTTCCATATTTAGGGGAATACCACCTATGTGGTAGTTTGTAGGTACTTTGTTATTTCCAAAGGGAATAACTATGCACTTTTTGCATTTAGCTTGAGGCTATGATTTTGACAGCAGGTATCCGTCTCAGTGAGACCCTTTTGGAGGATGTCTGTGTCAGCCAGTGAGTCAATTATAGCCCCTAGTTTGCAGTCATCTGTGAACTTGGTCAACCATAGTCCTCCTGTGCTTGTCTGTACCTCTGAGAAGTATATGCCGAACAGGAGGGGTCCTAGGACTGAGCCCTGGGGAACACCACTTGCAACTGATTTAGAGTCAGACCTAGCTCCTGCAACTCTCACCATGTGGGTTTTGTCCGTGAGCCAATTGGCAACCCATCTTGTGACTTAGGGGTTTATGTTTAGGCTGGTGAGCTTGTCTATAATACCAGAATGGGGAATGGTGTGAAAGGTCTTTGTGAGGTCTAGGTAGGCTGTGTGTACCACCTTTCCCTCATCTATAGTCTTGGTAACTGTCTCAAAGAAGTCCATCTGGTTTAGGAGGCATGATCTGCCCTTATCAAAGCTGAACTGGGTAGGGGTCCAGTGTTTTGAGGTTCTCAATGCTTCTGTTAATGAGTTCCATGATGATGCGTTCCATAGCCTTGCAGACCAAGCTAGTCAGGCTTATAGGGCAATAGTTTCCGGGTCTGTTGTGGCTCCACCTTTGTGGAGTGGAATAACCGTTGCTGTGCACCACTCTATGGGTACATAGCCTGTGGAGAGGCTGAGTTTGAACAGTGTGTTTAGGTGAGGGGTTAGTTCATCTTTGAGCTCATGTAGGATGCAGCCTGGGACACCATCCGGTCCCATTGATGCTGTGTTTTTGGCTTTGGTGAGGGCTATTTTAACCTGAGTGTCTGTGATTTCAGGGGCTCTTCATTCTTCTGGTATGGTTATGGGCCCTTTTGAGGGTGAGAGGGGTGTGAAATTTGCACTGAACCTGTCTGCCAGGATGATGGCAATATCGGTTGGTTCAGTGTATTTTGTGCCATTCTGCTCTAACTCAGAGCAGAAATGGTAATGCAGTCATGGCAATGCAGTCAGGGGTTATACTAGCTATACTGACACCATCACAGATGACATTGTTTGCTTTCATACATTTGTGTCTGGCTGTGCTCAGTACCATGTCCCTACCCATCTAATGGGCCATTAATGCACAATGACCTTGGCAGCATGCTATGGGTTACAGTTACACTGGCAATTTCACCACCCATTCATGTGTGAGTTATACCTGGCTTACCATGGGCTTGCAAATACTGGTGTTTCAGGCGATGCAATGATCATGGTGCTTTTCTCCATTACTCTTTTAGAAAATAAAAAAAAAAAGGACAGCTTTTCTAACAAAAAAAAAAAAAAAAACTAACTCCCCCTCTCTGCACCACTCATTCTTTATTCTTGTCCTTCTGTGTGCCCCTGTCTTTGCTGTTCCCCTTCCTGGTTGTCATGTAATTGGATTTCTTTCTGTTATATTATAAACATAGTAGCAACTTTTGCTTCGCTGCTCTTATCTGGATTCTAAACTGTACTCATTGCAACAGTTCAGTGTGTGTGTGTGCGTGTGTGTGTGTGTGTGTGTGTGTGTGTGTGTGTGTGTATGTGCGTGTGTGAATGTGCATCACTGCAAACATGCTACATGTATGCCACATGGCCAATGTGGTCATGTGACCTGCCATAATTCTGTCCACACTTTTTAATGGCTCATTCTGTTTTCACCCGAAAACTGGCTCCTTATTCTGATCCAGTCATTCATTGTGAAGCCTATTAGATACTTAACCATTCTTGGTTTGCATTGTGCTGCTTTGGTTGCATAATGTTATTGATTTTTCTGACTCCTGGCCATAGTAAGTAGGTGTATTGAAGGCAGTTGCTAGCCTATGGAATGAAAAAATACCTTAAATGAAAATCCAAATGTTTGTGTTTTATGTACAATGGTATTACTTTTTCCAATCTCATAGTCCATCACAAAATTCTCAAGCTTTACTTTCATAATTCAACTAATTTCCCTGGTCTAAAAACCCAACACAACTGCAATTATGCTTAGCTCTATTTTAAGAATATTTTGTATGAAATCTGTTTATTGCTAAATATTACCTCTGTCTGTAAATACAGTCTGTGTTACTTTTCTACCAACTTAGATATATATTATTCTTATATGTGTGCAGACTTCTTACTCGGTGCAAACCCAGGTAGGCCTGAACGTGATCTAGTGGCTCAGTTCTCTGTCCTGGTTAACAACTTTACATAAATATGTGAATAGATGCATACATAAGTATATACAAACATTATAAATATATATATATATATATATATATATATATATATATATATATATATATATATATATATATATATACACACACACACGCATGCATACACAAATAAAGAGAGTTTAAGCATAGAATAGATTGCTGAGTAACACTAAAGCGATGTGGAGGCAAAATTAAATCCACATAGATTTTGGAGAAGAGTTGGAGAAGAAATAGGATCTCATTACTAAAAAAAAGAGCTGTAAAAGGCAGGCTACAGAAGAAAATGTGTCTGATCCAAGAGAAAGGGGCTGTGCAGTTCAGGATGGATTGCAGCCACCATTCTGGAGACAGCAACTCTGACAGTAGTAGCAGAGTAGAAAAGCCAATGTTCTGGCCAAAACTCAGTCAACAAAAGAGAGATGAAAATTTGAGGAATGAATGCAGTTGTGAAAGGGCTAGTCTCTGGGACAAATGTTTTGTTGGAACTGTCAAGGGAGATCAGACAGTGATGGCAGGTCAGGGATCAAAGTGACTTGAGCCTTGTTATATATCTCACAGTTAGACTAGTATAAAAATGGCTCTATCAAGTAGGCCTAACCATTGTTTTTAGATAAGGTGCCAAGTTGTTAGAGACAAGGATACTGCTTAATAGTAATAGGCCCATAGTTAGAAAAACATAGCTAGTATAACCACAGTAGTTGGTAATAAAGGTAGTACCCTGACAGAATTACATACCTTTTATTCAATTCAATTAATTTCATGGTATGTGCTCTACTGGGTGGCACAGTAGTGCAGAGGTTAACATTGTCACCTCATAGCAAGAGGTTCTCTAGTTCAATTCTTGGATGGAGTGCCTTCTTTGTGGAATCTACATGTCCTCCCTGCGTTTGTGTGAGTTTCCTCTGGGTACTTCAGTTTCTTCCCATATTCCAAAGATATGTCTGGAGTGTTTCTCCTTGGGCTTCCACTAAAAATAGGCTCTGTCTTAGTCGGAGTTTCCTGGTCAACAAATGTTCAAAATAAATAATTTTCTTAAACTTTTGTAACCTGTACCTATTCTCTGAGTTTGTTACTAGATTTCTAATCTCTGTATGTTGTCTATGCCTTTTCCCTGGACCATGAAGGGGTCTTGGACCAGCCCACCTATCCAGTCAGTAAGTACATCCAATATACATTTTTCCTAGTACACAGCAACAGATAACACATAAGTATTCAGAATTTACACCTGTTCAACATGTATATGAGAAGAAAAGCAGTTCTATTGTTGCAGGTCCCTACCTGGATAAGCTGCAAACCTGCTATCAGAAAATAATCTGAATTCATTCCCATTATTAAATAATTTCAGGTTTGTCTACAAGATTTGTGCAATTCTATTTATGAAATATATTAGTAAATATAACACTTGTTCAAAATCCTACTGCTTCTAGTCTCTATATTCTTGAAACAGGAAAACATGTATTTATGACATCCTGTCCCATAGCTCTATAAATATGGCCTAATACTATGACTGAACAATAGTGCATTTAGTAAAGTCACACATATTAAGTGCATATCTAAATCAAAGCTGGAACATATATCTCTTTTTAAGGACTACATTAAACTGAACCCTATATTATATATTCTTCATTCATATTTTATATGGCCTAATATAGAGACAAGAAGCAGTAGGTGATGTTTCAGAGTAAATTTCATTGAAGCAGTTAAAATACTATGTTGGTTACCCAGCTCTGTGGTATAGAAGTAAATTGTCTTGAATGTGATCAAGAGGACCTTTGTTTAAATAGAGTATTATGTGCAAGAAGAAGATGATGTGGAAGCAAATGGCTTCCTTCAGTGCAACCATCAGGGGGAGGGGGATAACATTCTTAAATAAAGGCTATGCATACCACAATGGAGGCCATTGACATGTCTGCCTGGGTGTAGACAAGCTGCCATTAACTAGCTCACTGGAAGGCATGAGGAACTGACAGAATGGGTGATGATAGCTGTAGTGGTGCAAGTGGTGTCATGATTGTTCCCCCCAGCTAGGCCTTGTCTTTCCTGGGTAGACCCCCACAAGTCCTCACCCTGGCCAAATATATGACACTCATGTTAACCTCATGGATTTCACCTCCATGAATGGGACAATGGCAGCCTTAAAGTTAATAGTTACAAATTTTGAGTGACAAACATGTTTTGCCTTTCTCCATATCTGTTATTACTTCATTCACTAGGTGACCTAGGCAGTCATCTAGGACCCACTGGCTGGGAGGGGGCCCACTGGCCAGGGGGCTGTCAGATTTACTTTTTTAAGGGTGTTCTTCTTTAAGAACACCCTCTGCATTGTTGTCACATACACACCTGTTGAGTCTGTGCATCACAGCCTGCAATGATTTGCTTGCATGTGTCATCATCTCACAAACCTGTTGCTTGCTTCTTCCTTTCTACATTTCACATGTGGAATTTAAGTACAGGAAGACATTCCTGTGCTGCTTCCATATGTAGAATGTAGATAACACGTTTGCTCCCTGGACCTTCCACAGCACAGTTGGTGGTCAGAAGGACAGAGAGGTAAGGTAGGTGTGGGTGTGTGGGTGGGTGTGTGTGTGTGTGTATGCGTAATGTCCTAGTTAGGGATGGCAGTTCTGGGTATGTCCTCTTTTGGATGAGATGCCTAAAAACTACGAACATATTGACAGTTGCCAACATTCCCTATTGCAGTATTACAAGCTTACCATTTTTTATGTAATATAGTCAATTTATTCTTCAAGGGCAGTAGGCACTGAGTTTGTAGATGAAACACAGACTCTGTAAAGGCTGTTTATGGCCGAGGCACTAGGAGATTTTATGGTGGAATTTATTGCCATCTACTATTCATTGTGGAATAAACAGAAAATTATTTATTTAAGAAACAAGGTGTCACTGGTTATCTGGTACGTGGTATCAATCTGTATCGAATTGTGGTTCAAGCTTTTTAACTAGATTGTTTAATGAAATATTGGAAAGTGAGAAGATGCCTGAGGAATGCAGAAAAAGTGTTTTGGTACCAATTTTTAAGAATAAGGGTGATGTGCAGAGCTGTAGTTAAATTGATCAGTCACAGCATGAAGTTATGGGAAAGAGTAGTGGAAGCTAGGTTAAGAAGGGGAGGTGATGATTAGTGATCAGCAGTATGGTTTAATGCCAGGAAAGAGCACTACAGATGTGATGTTTGCTCTGAGAGTGTTGATGAAGAAGTACAGAGAAGGTCAGAAGGAGTTGCATTGTGTCTTTGTGGACTTAGAGAAAGCATATGACAGGGTGCCTAGAGAGGAGTTGTGGTATTGTATGAGGAAGTCGGGAGTGTCAGAGAAGTATGTAAGAGTGGTACAGGATATGCACGAGGGTAGTGTGACAGCGGTGAGGTCTGCGGTGGGAGTGATGGATGTGTTTAAGGTGGAGCTATGATTACATCAAGGATCAGCTATGAGCCCTTTCTTATTTGCAATGGTGATGGACAGGTTGACAGACGAGATCAGACAGGAGTCCCCGTGGACTATGGTGTTTGCAGATGACATTGTGATCTGTAGTGAGAGTAGGGAACAGGTGGAGGAGACCCTGGAGAGGTGAGTATATGCTCTAGAGAAAAGAGGAATGAAGGTCAGCAGGAGTAAGGCAGAATATATGTGTGTGAATGAGAGGGAGGCTAGAGGAATGGTGAGGATGCAAGGAGTAGAGGTGGCGAAGGTGGATGATTTTAAATACTTGGGATCAACAGTTCAGAGTAATGGTGAGTGTGGAAGAGAGGTGAGGAAGAGAGTACAGGCAAGATGAAGTGGGTGGAGAAGAGTATTAGGAGTGATTTGTGACAGACGAGTACCAGTAAGAGTGAAAGGGAAGGTCTACAAGAGGGTAGTGAGACCAGCTATGTTATATGGGTTGGAGACAGTGGCATTGACAAAAAGGCAGGAGTCAGAGCTGAACGTGGCAGAGTTAAAGGTGTTAAGATTTGCACTGGGTGTGACAAGGGTGGACAGGATTAGGAATAAGTATATTAGAGGGTCAGCCCAGGTTGGAAGGTTTGGAGACAAAGCCAGAGATGTAAGATTACGTAGGTTTGGACATGTGCTGAGGAGGGATGCTGAGTATATTGGGAAAAAGATGCTAAGGATGAAGCTGCCAGGTAACAGGAAAAGAGGAAGGCCTAAGATAAGGTTTATGGATGTGGTGAAAGATGACATGCAGGTGGTTGGTGTGACAGAGCAAGATGCAGAGGACAGGAAGAAATGGAAACAGATGATCCGCTGTGGCAACCCATAATGGGAGCAGCTGAAAGAAGAAGAAGAAGGGAGGTGAATCAAAAAGCACATGCATGTATGCATGGTCTTAAAAATGTGTGCAAGGGGCAGATGATTTGAAAACACCCCAAAGGTAAAATTTATTCACCACTGGCCAGATGCATTTTCTTTGAATGTGGGTTTCAATGCCAGTTCAATGAATGTGAGTTTCAAAGGCAGAGAAGTTTATTTTCATTGTGAGACTGTTTTGTTTAGCAAATGTCTAGCACGGGTTGTGCTATAAAATTTGAATTAAAAGTTTTAAATTAAATTTAAATATCTGTAATTATTGCAGATGTAAAGCAGAATACAGTATGCACACTGAGAAGTTTGAACAGTGCTTATTGTAACTGGGGAGAAATAGCCAACTAGTGAGTTAATGGAATGGTTGTGGGGGTGAGTTGGAGAGACTGTGTATGGGGTGTTCAACCCATTATCCTGTCTAGGGTCCCATTTGACCACGATCTGGGTCTGTCTTATAATACTTTATTCTACCCACTTTATTGGTCGCAGATATGTGTATGCACACACTCACACAGGTACCAACACTTGTATCCTTGTCCACCTCAGATATTTGCTTGAGATCAAGTGAATGAATACATTTATAAATAATGGTCCAGAAATGTATCTCAACTTGCTGATGTCAGAACCATACAGTGCAACTCCCCTCTCAATTTCTTAGCTCAAAAATCAGAAACACAAATAAATAGGTTCATAGGTTTTAGGTTCATAGGATGATAACAGACTATTGGCCTGGAGGCCCTTATAAGCCTAGACAAGAGTTTCGTCCATGTTCCTCAAAGTCAGCACCTGTTTCTCCTGTCCAGGAGGGACACAGGTGGGATCCCAAGGGTGTATCCCATCCAGTTGTCCTGGTTCCTCTTAAAGAGGGCTAGAGAGATACTCATCTTGACATGGAGAGAGAGTTTATTCCACAGATGGGGGAGTCTTTGGGACAAACATTTATCCCGCCAAGTTCTTTTAATGTCACAGACCAGGTTAAGGCCTTGCATGTGGGTTGCGCAAGTAGAGACTGAACAAGAAGAGGAACAGGTCACAAATCACGCCAGCCGAAGTAAAACAAATAAATCCTTTTACTTGTTGTAAGCGCTTTCATGCATACAAATACATGCACTTCTTCAGACAAATACAAAGACATATTAAAACACTTATATATGCTTTGGATACCCAGCTGACCCATTTTATGGGCAATAATCAAATTAATTAATTATTCAATTAAATCAGGGTAAACCAAACAACTTAAAAAACAGTACATTTTGACTGCCCAAAACTACACAAATCTTGAATACATATATATTCTAAACCAACTACCAATAATTCTACATCATAAATTACAAAAATGGGCATGTAATTTATGATGTAGAATTATTGGTAGTTGGTTTAGAATATATATGTATTCAAGATTTGTGTAGTTTTGGGCAGTCAAAATGTACTGTTTTTTAAGTTGTTTGGTTTACCCTGATTTAATTGAATAATTAATTAATTTGATTATTGCCCATAAAATGGGTCAGCTGGGTATCCAAAGCATATATAAGTGTTTTAATATGTCTTTGTATTTGTCTGAAGAAGTGCATGTATTTGTATGCATGAAAGCGCTTACAACAAGTAAAAGGATTTATTTGTTTTACTTCGGCTGGCGTGATTTGTGACCTGTTCCTCTTCTTGTTCGCTTTTTTACAAGTTGATTTAGTGTTTGTTTCCAAGTAGAGACTGACTTATGAATATGCAGCAACTCCATCAAGGCTGGGTCTGAGATGGCTTTGTATGCCAGACACAGGTCACTTCTGAGGAGTCTGTATGAAACTGAGAAGAGGGACAAGGCTTTTAGCCTATCTGTATAGGGTAGGTATTTGAGACCCTGGATTTTCCTGGTCAGGAACCTGTGTGGTCTCTCCAGTTGCTGCATGTGCTTGGCAAGATACATGCCAAAGGGGGCAGTGTACTCGATAGTGGGTCTGATAGGGGAGGAATACAAGGATGTTATGACCTCATTGTTCCTTGATGAAATACCCTTATTTATGAGGTGGGCCATGTAGACAGCCTTTCATACAATGGAGGCAAGGTGGTGGTCAAATGTCAGGTTGCTATCAACCTGGGTGCTCAAGTCCCTCATGACTGATTGCATGCTTAGTAATCAGGAAAAGCTTTTAAATATGTATCTTTTATAGTTGAAAAGTTGGTAGAATAACAATTTTCGCATTAGAAAGCAGTTTATGAAGAATACAGAGTCTGACATTTGCATGCCTTCATTATTCAGTGATAGCAATCTACAAGAATTTGCCAGAAAACTACAAATTCTACAAGGATGTGAACAAAATACTTCTCAATTTCTTTGCTAAAGAATTCTGGACAATGCCAAAAATAACAAACAGGGATAAAATGTATATAGGATCATAGGAAGTTACTAGGCTATCAGTCCTGAGGCCCTTACAAGCCTAGCCAAGAATTTAACCCATGTTCCAACAAGTTAGCACCCTATGCCACTGTCCAGCAAGGACATATGTGGAATCCCAGGGGTTTAATAGGTGGAATCCCAGGGGTGTATTTTGTGTTCCCCATCCAGTTATCCAGGTTGCGCTTAAAAAAGGTTTAATGAGGTACTCTGCTTTACGTGGAGAAGGAGTCTATTCCACAAAAGTGTGAGTCTCTGGGACACAAATCTGTCCTGCCAACAAGTCCTATTTATTTATTTATTTATTTATTGACATTTGTTGACCAGAAAAGTCCAGTGGATCAAATGATCCATTTTCAGTGGAGGCCCAGGGAGAAAAGCTCCAAAGAATGCAATAAACATTAAACAAAGTTAATAGAACTTAAACAGTTAACAAAGAGTTATACATAAGATAGAAAATTTTGGCAGTTTAGATACAGTATATAATAGGAGGCTAAAAGAAGGTCATTCCATGAAATTCTATCTATTATACATTTATAGTCATACAGCATAGAAAGGTATTTACCTTTCTTAAGTTTATGAATCAATTTGTGTGAATGTGCTGAACAGAGTATCTTTTAAGGGGGGTTGTTCACATGCTTGCAGGTACATGTAGGGTTGTTGATGTAATGTTGTTTTATTGCTGATTTAAAAGTTTTTGTAGAGGCTAGTTGAGTAATTGAGGGTGGCAGAGCATTCTGGAATTTGGCTACTGTATGGGAATAAAGGCAATGCCCAGCTCTCTTGTTTGGTTTGGTTATCGTTAGGAGTAGTTTATTAGAAGACCTAAGATTTCAGGTTGGGGTATATGTATGTACAATATCTTGAAGAGAAGGGCAGTAGTTTTTGGTTATATAGTAGTTTGTGAGTTGAGTTGAGTGTAATATAGGTAATGGGGGAATTCAAGCCAATTTAAAGTTTTAATGGCTAGACAGTGATATGTTCGAGTTGGCATATTGGTGGGAAATTTTGCTATTTTGTACTGGCAAGATTGTAATTTGGTCATGAGTGATGTGTGTAGGTTAGTGAAAATGGGGCTTCCATAGAGAAGGGAAGGGAGACATAGACTATTAGCAAGTTTTGTTTTGGTAGTCATATTCAGGAAGATTTTATGTCTGTAGAGCTTCCCTAGCTTGAAGTTGGTCTTTTTGATTGTGCTGAGTATCTGATTCTCAGAAGAGAGTTTGTCATCAATTGTTATGACCAGTAGTTTTCATGTTTTAACAAGCTCAATTTCAGTATTGTTTTGTGAGAGTATCTTAAAGTCAGGAGTTATGGATTTAGTAAAGAACAGTAAAGTTTTGTTGGGATTGAGTAGCAGCTGAGCATCACTTAACCATGATTCTATGGATGTAAATGCTTTTTGAGTTGAGGTGTAAAGTTCTGAGAGGTTGTTAGAGGATGTGATCATGATCAAATCATCTGCGTATTGGATAAGGGTACTTTGTTGGGATGCTTTATGGAGATTATTAATGAATATATTAAAGTCACAGACCAGGTTGAGGTCTCGCATGTGGGTTACTCAAGTGGAGCTTGACTGGAGGATATGAAGCAGTCCCATCAAGGTGGGGTCTGAGATTGCTTTGTATGCCAGACAGATGTCACCTCTAAGGAGTCTGTAGGAGACTGAGTAGAGGGACAGGGCTTTTAGCCTATCTGTGTAGGGTACATGTTTGAGGCCTTGAATTCTCCGGGTGAGGAATCTCTGTGGTCTCTCCAGCTGCTGCATGTGCTTTGTGAGGTACATGCCGAAAGGTGCATTGTATTCAGTAATCGGTCTTATAAGGGAAGAATACAGGGATGTTATGACTACCTTGTCCCTGAATGCGATACCCTTACATATGAGGTGGGCCATGTAGAAAGCTTTCTGTACAACTGAGGCGATATGGCGGTCAAAAGTCAGTTTGCTATCAACCTGGGTTCCCAAGTCCCTCACAACTGATTGCGTGCTTAGCACCTTATTATAAGTGTCATAATTTGTGGGGACATCATTCTCCCTAAAAGAGATGGTGATGTATTTTTTGGCATTCAGTTAGAGACCATGTTTTAGGCACCAGTCATATGTTTGGGCGAGACCTTCTTGGAGGATGTCCACATCACTAGGGGACTTGATGACAGCACCAGCTTGCAGTCATCTGCAAACATGATCAGCCATAGCCCACTAAATTTGGTCTTCACCTCTGAGAAGTATATCCCAAACAGCAGAGGCCCCAAGACCAATCCCTGGGGTACACAGCTTGTTATGGGACTACTACTTGAGGTGGCTTCCCCTATTTTGACTAGATGAGTTCTATCAGTGAGCCAGTTTGCTACCCATCTGGTGACATATGGATTGATGCTAGTTGACAGAGTTTATCTATTATACCTAAGTGGGGAATAGTATTGAAGGCCTTGGCCATTTCAATGTAGGTGGTGTGTACCATCTTCTCCTCGTCTATGGCCTTGGAGACTGTCTCAAAAAAGTCATCCAAATTTAACAGGGATGATCTTCCCTTGACAAAACCAAAGTGTGTGGGATCAAGTGTCTATAGGCTGCCAATCTCCTTGTTAATGAGGTCCATGATAATCCGCTCCATGGCCTTGCAGATCAGGCTAGTTAGGATGATGACGTCTCTGTACAAGACTTTCCAGGAGTTACAAAATCCAGCTAAAAATATGCTACCTTTTATGCAAAAAACATAAACTCAATCAATCAATAATACAATCAAACAATTAAATAAAATACTTCCAATTAACCTCTCCATTTAGTCCCATAGGGACCAAAGTATCATATAAGATATTATTATATATTATTATAATAAGAATAGTATTTGTTATAATTTGACAGTAAGAGAGTGGAAAGCCCTAAAAGAATTGCAAGAAATAAAGGATTTAATTGTAAAGCCATTGGATAAGGGAAATAAAATAGTAATGCATTTTCATCAGTATTACAAAATGTGCTTGGAACATTTACAGAATAAAGATGTTCATGAAAACAGTACAAGAAAAGTTATAAACAAGCTATAGCTAAGTTCCAAGAGTTGTTACAAAAAGGTGTGAGCCTAGAGTATTTTACAGATGATGAAGTGCGTAGAAAATTTAATAGTGAAAGTTGTGTTCTAGCTACATTTTTTTGTTTGCCAAAACTGCACAAAAATATGAATAACCCACCAGGACGTCCATTATTTCAGCTTGCAAGTATTTTTTACATGTGGTTGGGCTTTTGTTACATAATATTTTTTTACTGTATGTCTTGAAAATTCCATCCTATATTAAGGACAGTTTTGATTTTTTGGATAAGATTTCTCAGGTTAAGTGGAATAAAGCATGTATTGGATAATGTTGGATGTTAAAAGTTTATATACATCAATCCAACATAAAGATGGGCTTCATGCTATAATGCACTTTTAGGGGCATAGCCCCTTAATAAATTATTTGGTTGATTTGACTTATTTTTGTTTAAGTAATAATTTCTTTACATTTAATAATGAAATTTTTATGCAAAAACAGGGAACAGCCATGAGGGCACAGCTTGTCCTCATGTATGCAAACTTATTCATGGCTTATTTTGAGTTAGTATGTTTGTATACATGCAATTTTGTGGAGAATTATGTAAAATATTATATTTGTTTTATTGATGGTTTAATTTTTATATGTGAAGGGGGTAAAAGTGAAAATTTGCAGTTTGTTGCTGATTTGCAACAGAACACATTCAATTTGTCTTTTGATGGGCTACAATATGGAACCCAGGTTTTCTATTTAGATCTGCCACTTAAGGATTTGGATAATGGCAAAATTTGTACTGGGGGGTGCATAGGAAATGTTTAGATGGAAGTATGATAGGTGGTGGGACAATGGGGGTTAGATGAATGGTGGTAACAAGAGTGAACAAATGTATTGTGTTAGTACATATAACATTCAAAGTGAAGAAGTTTGTAGTATTGTAAGATATTTTGGAATTTTCTCCACAAAGATGGGGATTTGAGTAAAATGTTCAGTAAGCACCTTATGATGTTATACAAACGGGGAAGAAGTTTAAAGGACATGCTTGTTAGTGGAAATTTTGTCTCACCAAAAATTAATTTGAATATTTGTCCAATATCTATGGACACTTATAAATGCAATAGTTGTTCTGTTTGCAAACATATAATATGTTCCTTTGCGTATATTAATAAAATCAAATATGTACCAAGGGGATGTTTTTCATATAAGAGTAAGGGGTTATTTATCCCTTAAGATGCCCGTGTGGTTTCTTTTACATTTGTGAAACAAAAAGAAGTTTTAAAGTGAGGTTAATGGAACACATTAGGGACATAAAAAAATCAAAAGGAAGACAAGATTTTGGCATGTCATTTCAGAGATGTACATGGTAGTGATTGTTCTATGCTGCAAGGCTGTATTTTAGAGCAAATATTTGTTGAGAATGATGAAGATATTCTTCTGAAAGAAAAACTGTTTCACAAAGAATCCGCTTTTATTCTTAAATGTGATACTTTGGTCCCTATGGGAGTAAATGGAGAGGTTAATTGGAAGTATTTGATTTAATTGTTTGATTGTATTATTTATCGATTGAGTTTGTGTTTTTTGTATAAAAGGTAGCACATTTTTAGCTGGATTGTGTAATTCCTGGAAGGTCTTGTACCAAGGCGCTAGAGAATAAAATACTTTGGGGTGTGAACCAGTGGTCTTGATTTTCTTGTCGCTGTTAGTTGTTTGGAATAGTTAGGTTGATGGGTATATCATTTCCTGGATCAGTGGACGCTCCACCTTTGTGTGCAGGGATGACAGTAGCTGTCCTCCACTCGGCAGGGATGGAGCCGGTACTCAGGCTTTGGTTGAATAGGGTGCCTAATGGTACTGCAAGTTCCTGCCTGAGTTCATATAGGATGCAGCCTGGGATGTTATCAGGTCCCATGGAGGCTGTATTTTTTACCTTTGAGAGGGCAGTGATGATATACTCCCTAGAGATAAGGGGGAGGGTGCAAGTACTGGGAATGTCCTGTTTTACTGATTGGAGGATAGAGGAGTGAAGTTTTCACTGAACCTGTCTGCCAGTAGGTTGGCTATATCTACAGGGTATGTGTATGTGGTGTCCTTGACCACCAGTTCTGAGCAGATCTGGGTGCTTCCCTTGCCTGTTAACCAGATAAAATAACTGGAAATTGTCACCTTTCAGGGATGACCCAGTAACACTGCTTAAGTGACTTGCTCAAAGTTACACAACATGCAAGTATAGGTGAAAGGATTCAAACTCTGCGCCTTTTATTACAGGAAGCAGTTCATTAAAATAAGAGCCAGTCAACTCCAAATCCCATAAAATGTTAACAAAATAGTAAGTGTGGCACAGACATGCATTTTCTGAACAATAAAAAATATGAAACTGAATGACTGGTAATTTTGACTGACAGTAATCCTCAGTGATTTACCAAAGAAAAGTTAAGCAGGGGCAGAGCATTAATATGAGGCAAATCTCTGATGTTATTCAAAATCAGAGACATAAGGCAGATTACCTCAATTTTTATTTATTTTATTTATTTATTTTACATTTGTTGACCGGGCTAGTCTAACTTGATGTATGTCCATTTTCAGTAGAGGCCCAGGGAGAAAAGCTCCACATAAAAAACAGATAGTTGCAACTACAGATACAGTTCACTTATCAGACGATACAGCTGTTTACATAGCAACATAGAAATCATGAGACATAACAAAACAGTTTTTTTAAGACCAAACAATAATAGAAGAAAAAAGATTATTTAGAAATACGTGAGGCATTCCTAAAGTACAAGCTGGATATACATCACAGAAGAAAAAAAAATATTTACAAGGCAGAGACACATTATTTAAAAGGCAGTGACACATTTATAAAGGCAGTGACACATTCATAAAGTCCTAGCTGGGTACGATCATCCTATCCTATAATAGTTTCTAAGAAGAATGGACTTTATACAGTCTCAAGTTTAGCTAACTGATCAGTTTAACAGAGGTGTAGGAAAGTGATGGACTTATGTAGCAATGGAGTAAGTAGTATTTAATGCGAGAACCTAGGAAAACAGGAAGAGGATTCTTAGTCTGGGTTAGTACAAAGGCATAGCCAGTGGGTTGTAAGGTATAATTTGAGTTTCTTTTTGAATAGTGCAGTTGAAGAATGAGACATGAGTTCAACAGGAAGTAGGTTCCAGATTTTTCCCACAGTGTTAGAGAAAAGTGAATCCCCTGCTTTATTGTTGGGTTTTTGTCTAGATACAATTAGTTTATTTGCTGAGCGTAGGTTTGTAAGACTTTTATATGAGGTGATTAGACTCATGAGTATTGTTGTATGGCTTGGATGATAAAGGGTTTTATGGGCAATAATAAGTTGGTGGAATTGAATTTGATTATGCAGCTCCAGCCAACCTAGTTGTTTTAGATTTTGGCAGTGGTGGGTTCTAAAAGGGGAGCCAGTTGCAAATCTGGCAATGTTATTGTAGGAGGTTGCCAGTTTGTTGAGGTTGCTTTTAGATAGATTAGTGTATACAGAAAAGGCATAGAGGAGAGTTGAGATAAGGTGGGTGTGGGCAATAGTAGTTCTAGCTATGGGAGTAAGGAAGGGTTTAATCTTATAGAGGGAGCCTAGTTTTTTGTTAACTTATTTTATTGTTGTGTTGATATGAGTATCATAGTTAAGGTTGTGACCTGTTGTTACTCCTAAGAGTTTGGTGGTAGTGTCAGGAGATATGACAGTGCTGTTATTAGATTTGATAATGAAGTCAATTGGTGTGGACTTATTTTATTGTGGTGTTGATATGAGTATCATAGTTAAGGTTGTGACCTGTTGTTACTCCTAAGAGTTTGGTGGTAGTGTCACGAGATATGACAGTGCTGTTATTAGATTTGATAATGAAGTCAATTGGGGTGGACTTTTGTGTGGGAGTAAAGAGCAATAATGTTGTCTTTTTGGGGTTAAGGAGGAGACAGCACTGTAAGAACCATTTGTCTACTAATTCAAAGACATTTTGGGTGAGGGACTGCAGTTCAGATGGACCAGTAGCGGAGCATATTAATGTGGAGTTGTCTCCATATTGTATGCATTGTAGCTTGAGAGATGTTTACATTTAGTTTACAATTCATTTAAAAGTTAACAAAACTGATTTTGCATCAACATGTGTTTTCTATATATTTAAACAACAAAAAAATATGAAATTGTATTAGCTGTCATAACTGACTGACTGAAAATCTCAGTGATTTTTACCCCTCAGTGATTTATCAGAAAATGAAGACCTGGTGAAGGTCTGGCAATTATTGCAGAGGATTAAAGCTCTAAGCATATGGTGCATATTTCCTGTAGTCAAAGGTACAGGGTTGATTCTTTCTAGATCCATTTGCCTACTCTGTAACTTTGAGCAAGTTACTTAATCAGGCAGCATTTCTGGGTTGCCCTTTACCTGACTTAAAAGAAAGAAAAACAAAAGCATGGGGCATAATCATGAGGCAAAGTACTCATGTTCAGATTCTTAATAATAAGAGAAGTGCTCACTCATAGTCAAATGGGGCCTGAGGCAAAGTAATGGACCAGCCCCATTACCTGGCTCTTTCACCCTAATTACCATAAAACACTATCTTCTTCTCTCTTTTTGCAATGATCACTGAGAGTTGGATTTAATTTGCAACTTTTATTAAAACTATAACAGCAAAAACAATCACAGCTATTTGATAAACAAATCAAAACAAAGCATTCTCACATTGAAAATAGACAGCATGAGCAACAGTAAAGTTGTCTTCCTTTGAAGTGCATGTTTATTAGAAAAAGCATCTTTCATTCCCTTTGGACTACCTCTGATGTGCTGGGATTCATAATTAAATAAAGTACTGATTAGTAACTATCTGCAGGGTACAGAAATTCAAAAGATAAATGTGTAAAGCCTTTATTAACAGCTTGGGACGGCCTACTGGACATGTTTCCCTTTTCTGGAGCCGCCCACGAGCACTGATCGGTGTTTGTGCAGACCCCCACTAAACAAATGGTGACTAGGAAATTAAATGCTACACTGTTGGAAGCAACTCATTAACAGATCTTAGCCTTACTCATCTGCAATAAATACCAGATAAATAGTTGCAGCATAACACAGTGCATTTCACACCCATAAGCTTGCAAAAAATAATGTTTTCATAGACAGCATTTCAACATTAAACTCAGAAGTCATGCTGTCCAGTGTATTCACAGATAAATAATAAATACATGGTTAACAATCTACGAACACTGAAACCAAGAATTATATGCAAATGGCTCCTAAGATAAAGCCCTATGTCACTGTTATTGATTTCTTCCTTCATTTACACCATAACCACTGTAGGATGCAGGACACATACAAACACACACACACACACACACACACACACACACACACACACACACACACATGCGCATGCATGCATGCACACAGATGTGAACATTGATTATGACCCTTTGTACAACTACATACATTCAGAAGTTTGCTTGCTATACAGTGAATGAAGAAATATGTAAATAATGACTGAGAAGGGTAATTGAGCTTACAGCTCTGAGAACCATATAGTGCAGCCCATTACACTCACTGTGCCCTCTCAACCTCTTAGCTCAAGAGTCAAAGACAGTGACCCAAAAATCTGGAACAGATTTTAAATCTTTATCTTATATACTTAGCAAATTGCATTCTGAAACTTGATATGACTGTCATTATTTAATGACTGAAATCCACTATAATTTGTCAGGAAACCACACATTTTCCAAGGAACAACCAAAATAATTCAAAAGTTATTAGCTCAAGAATTCTGAACAATGCCAAAAATAATGCAGAGGAGGGTGAACAAAGGCTCCAAAGGGTTTAAAATTTAAATGCTATATTTTATCTATTTCTTAACCAGGGATCTCACTAGAGAAAGTATGTCTTCTCAGGGGTGACTCAAGAATGCTGAGTGACCTGCTAACAGGAGGCACATAGATATGAGAGGATTCATTTTTATTTTATTTGTAAACCAAGAAAGAGCACTGATCTCCATGGACCTGTGTCAGACTCACGTTGGGAGCACTGTCTGGTTAAGACTTGTTCAGTTACACAGCCAATGGAGGCTGAGGTAATCAAACTGTGGACCACTCCACCAAAAGAAACAGCTCTTTAACAGTGCCGTGATCCTCTGTGACAAGCACTGTACTTTTTCCTACAAGAATCAGATCAGTAACTGCTCAGAGCTATAATTTCCAAACAGCTCTAATCCACTTAAATAGTTAATAGAACAACAGCAGGTGTTGCAAGGACATTCATTTTCTGAATGAGAACTAAGAAACTCTGAAGATGGACTGTAATCCTTACTGACTTAACATGCCAGGGTTCAGGAGTTGGTGTGAATTATTAAGTGCTGGAGCCCTTAATGAGCTGCCTTATGTAGTTAAAGGTACAGAGTTTGATTCTCTATGCCTCCATTTGTCTGCTGTGTGACTCTGGGCAATTCACTTAATCATATGCCTCCATTTGCCTTCTGTGTGAATTGTAAAGTCACTTAACCATAGAATTTGCTGGGACATTACTGATAAAATGTATAGATCTGAAGTGCAACTCTAATGGCTATGGCATTGCATGTACACACACACACACACACACACACACACACACACACACACACACACACACACACACACACACACACACACACACAAACACACACCATTTCTCAGTTCACCCCTACTACAAAAAACAATGTACTCCCTCCCTACCCAAGCCTAGTACCTGTGCCACCATTTCAAGTTCTACCTGCACTTTTGTTCATCAGCAAAATCAGCTGACAAGTTTGTGTTGTTTGTGCTTTAAGGTTGGAGTTGGATAACAAAAAAAAAAAAAAAAAAAGCTGACGAGGAAGATCACACTTGTGCATTCATTTCAGAGAGGGATTTAAGGGGAAATAATGACAAGGAAGATTGCACGTGCTAGGGTACTCATAGAGGCATATGCCTCAGTGTGACCCCATGTAGTACTGTCAGTGCTAGGAATCCTTAAAGGGGGTTCTCAGTATGTGGTGCTGATGCAGGAACAGGAGAAACATGTTTATGTCTCCCTGCACCATGTGGGACCCTAGCCAATGTCTGCCCTTCCAGAAGCCATAGGTACGTCACAGGTCCATATCAGGAGGAAAATGAGAGGGGAATCACCTAGTGCCACATTGTAAGAAACACGTGACACACATTGAAAGGCAGCAAGGCAGTATCACAAAGCCCAGTTCAACAGCATAGTTGTTTGACAGCAGTCCTGTATGAAGGAGGAGTCACACAAGGTATGAGAAATCAGTACTATAAATCTTGATCCTAACAACATGAAACCTGTCTGTTACATGTAGTGCAATGGAACAGCTTTAAGCTATTGGTTTGTGCTGGTCTAACTTGAGCCTGTAAGTGATTTCTAAAGTCCCGTGTACCAGGAAAACAGAATGCTGCTTGAAATCTTCATAGTAATGTTGTATTGGATGAGAAGTAGCCAAGAAAGAGCAAACAGAATCTTATAACCCGAAATATAAACCACAAATTCTCCTCTTCTCCACAATATAAAACAACTCTGACCACAAACCACTTGTTATTGTGAACAAGACAACCAGGAAGATCAAATTTCTTTTATTCTCTCTAGTGCTTCGGTGTTTCCACCTTCAAGGAATATCAAACAGTAAAAACACAAACCAAACTTTCTTATATATTACATTCAATTAGCAGCACCTGTTTACCAAATACATAACAGTTTGCCTTAAAGCAAACACTTCCAATTTAGTTCATTATTAAGACCATTAGGCATCATAGTTTTATATTTTCAAATAAAAATACTTTCCTTATATAATAATTTTTGTTTCAGTACATTTTCATCCATACTCAAACACTTTACAGTCTCTAAAACAGTACCCTGTAACAGGGCCCCATTACTATTGTGAAACTTTCTAAAATGTGCAGCAATTATTTTATCCTCTCTATTATTTTTAACATCTCTTATGTGCTCCATGAATCCAACACAAAATTCTCTCTTAGTTTCCCCTATGTAGTAAAGCACACATGGGCATCTTAATGCATATATTACCCCTCTACTTCTACACGTATATGTGACTCTAGGTGCAAATTTAACCCCATTTATATTCCTAAATGTATTAACAACATTATTACAAATACTGCATCTATTGCACCACATTGTACCTCGACTCAAGATAGTTCTTGATATTGCTATTTTTGGCAAAGAGAATTTGCCATGTACAACCATGTCCTTTAAATTCCTACCCCTTTTGTAGGAAAAAAATGGTTTATAAGGAAGAATATTTGCCAAAGCTTTATCTCCCAACAAATATTTCCAATAATACTCTATTAAAGCTTTTATTTTGTCATTTTTTTATATTATACATTGTTACATAGTAAATAGCATCTCCTTTCCCCTTATCCTCTCCAAGAAAACTGCTATTATGTTGTTTATTTATTATTTTATTTGTATGTGCATCTTATATTGTATGTGAATCTTGTATGTGAATCTTATAACCCCCCTGACATTGAGGATGGGTTGAGTGGTTTGGAGAGGCACAGGATAGAGCCTATGCCCAAGCTTTTACCCTACATTATTTTTTTAAGAATGCAAATAACCGAGGGAAGTTTCATTAGCAGGCAGACAATATTATCTACTGGGAGAGCCATCACTTACCTGTATCTTCTAGCTCTCTTAAAGCCTATACTCCCAGCTAATGTAATGCCACATGCTGAACATCAAATAGTAGGTGTAGCAGATATAAGCTAAGCCTTAAAGACTGAATTCTGAAGATGTGAACCAGTGTTGGTCTAAGTTTATTTCTGTGATATTTATAAGGAAGTACGAGAGTTCCCCTAGGGACCTTTTTGCAAGTAAATAAATGGGTCCCAATGGGTTTTATTAGGAATGCATTGTATTGGGTTATGGAATCACCATAACATCAATATTTCAGACCAGTCTGTTTCACGGAAAGGATGGATGGCTAGGAGTATTGATACTATAGGCAGTTTAGTGAAACAAATCTTTGGAGGTAATATAATATTTCATGCGTGGAATGCCTTTTAAGGTTAAGAATGACTTTCTGGAGAGGGTGTGGCTGGTGTGGCTACAGTTTCCAATGACCCATGCAGTACAGTTACAGTTGAAGATATTAGGGGTAGATAATGGACTTAAGGGGCAGCATTCTATTGGACAAGATAAGCATCTTTTCTGGGATGGTGGAAAAGTTAAGGTTGTTTCCTCTTCTCACATGCATAAGATGATAATGATGACACAGATGCATGAAGGAGAAATGGACAAATTAAGATTAAAACAGGGAAGAGATGGACAAATTAAGATTAAAACAGGAGGAAAAGGAGTGAATTACATTTTCTAAGCAACAATAAAAGGGATATTTTACATTAGGGTCTTGTTTGAAAATCTTTCCTGTAATTTGGGATCAACTTATCAGGTGATTGCACAGATTATTTAGAATGCCTTTGCAGATGTTTAGTTTCTCTGGAACAGAGGATGGAAAGTGTTCGGATTTTCATACTTCACTATTTGTTAGTGTTGGGATGATGTTATTAAAGAATGGGAAATCTTTGAAAAAGTGCCAAGGAATTGGAAAATGTGCATATTAGGATTATGGAGAGATTATGAAGGCTAGAAGACATCAGAGGACATAGTGCTCCTTCTATATGGGGGTTGGGTAAGGAGCTCTATTGTTAAGACTCGATGGTTTATGTTACAGCATGGATAGTACAAGAAAATATAATTTTAGGACCTATTATTGTGTTTTAAAAGTTCAACAGAGCAAGGTTAAGAACATTAAAGCATTTAAGGATTAGATTAGGGTAAGAAACTATTACAATCATAGCAGGATGGAGGATATATTGGTTTGCTGTTCACTATTTGTGTAGAGTGCTCAAGGTGATGCTCTTTGTTTGTATGCATAATGTTATATCAAGGTTATGACTTGATACTGTGATTTTTATTATTTTTTTTTAATTTGAAAGCATGTTTTAAAAATCTCAATAAAATAGTTAAAAAAAAAAACAGATTTTCCACTCCCTCTAGAACTAACTGACAGAATGACTTGAGGACCAAGTCTGACTCTACCCAAGGTTGCCTTGACTGAATGGCACCTTCCCCTGCCTGAAGGTCTTCCTTGAACTGTAAGCCTTGCTCATGTCCCTCTGTCTACAATAACTCCTACAGTCTGTAGCCATAACTTTCCCTTCTCAACATCCATCTGTTGTACTGTACTGTACTGTATCATTAACAGTGCCTGTTGCAGTCACTGGTTGCTTCACAATTAGAATTACAATTGACTCTCCCAGTGTACTAGCACCTTTGCCCTGGTGATTAAATCAGGTATATCCCCTTCCTCTAACCTCTGCAAAGCTGCTCACTTGACATTCTCTCTGCAGGTTGTTGCTGATATGATGACTGTTTAAGGAACTCCTCAGGTCACAAAGCTATGGCTTCCCATCTTTTCTTCACCTGAGTCACCACTGACATATGTAACAAAAAATTATCAACAGCTGGCATCCATGCTGTTAATTCCTTCCCAAACCTCTGCTCTTTCCCTGAAAACCTCAACCTCTTTCCCCCTATTGACCCATGAATCACCTGCCTACTGAAGACATCTAAGCAAATTCATAACCACCCTGCACCCTGATAATGCACAACACTAGACAATGTAACTCACCTGGGACTGGGCACTCCTCAAAGATCACAAAATATGTCCATTATCCGATTAATTCTGCTCTACACCTTGCTGCCTTTCACAACTATTATATTTATTTATTTCTTTTTGTTTTGTGTATTTTATTTTTATTTTTAAAAATTGAGCCCATGTGCCTGACATCATATGCAAGACCTTTAGCCCAACATGGAGCTTTCTAACATATTGCCAACCATTCAAAACAAAGATCCTTAAAATCTGCCAAGTAAACAAATCCTCTCACAACATCTGTACCTTAAATTAGATGCATCCATCCAAGAAGAAGGTAGGGGAGAAGACAGGGGATTTCCTCTGACATCACATCCTGTATAATGGTTCTGTAATCCCCTCAATTCTTTCCCCGCTACTTACATCTATTCTTCACGTCAGATACTCAGACAATAAGATTCACTAAATGAAATCCAATATGATATTTTTTTCAAGAAATTATAATTATAAAATGTTTGTTTAACCTTAGGTGATCACAGTGCATCCTCTGGATTTAAAACATTTTCCTTAAACATATCACCCCTGAAATAAATGCATGTCTTCCTAGTATATTTGAGAAAGCCCTCATTACAGTGGAAGCTTACTTGACTTTGTCAGTTGTTTTTTTTTTTTTCTGTATAAACTTCAGGGTTATAAAAGCTAGTTTGCCATCCTAATGGTCCACATGTTTTTTGCTATTGAAAGACAAAGATTTTAGAACAATGTACTTACTTTTAAGTTCATTCCATATTACTGACAAAGCAGAAATGTCTTAAGACATTGAGAGCAATATATTGCGTTAATCTCAGTATAGTAGAACTCATTGCAATTAAACAAACCTGATTATATGCATTTTTTTAAACTTCAACCATAAATAAGGAGTTCATCAACATATACTATGAGATTTTAAATCCATTCATCCAGTTGCTCTTATTATTAATAGGAGAACACCTCTGAATGTAAAAATATAAGCTGTATAACCACGTTATAGTGCATTCTAATTTAGTAAAAATAAAACATTTAGAATTCAGCATTTTACTGGCATAGGACAGATTCTAGCTGAAATTTCATGTAAAATCATACAAATTTAGTAATATGCTGATTTTAGAAATCACAATAACTGGGATTCAAAGATGGCTGCCATTCTGTGAACACTGCTGATCTACATCTCTGCATATAACCTGAGGAAATCCTAACCCTGAAGTGATATCAAGAACTTTTTAACAATAAGTCTTGGTAAAAATAACTTCAACTTCATTTAATTAGCCTTCAAGAAGCGAATAAATCGAGGAAAAGTATAGTATCTAACAGGATTATAATAGATTAGCTGGCTCTGAAGAGAGTTTCAAACAAAGGAACTGTGTGTTCAGTATATTCTGAGTTCCAGTACTGATATAAAATGTCAAAAGAAGACAAAAATATGGATATAACTACTACAAAAACTAAACTTTCAGAACTGCAGTCACCGGAAAAAGATGTAACTTCGAAAAGACAAAAAAACTATAAAACAGCAGGAACAATCAAAACCAGGGAGCAAAAATAAACCTGACCAAATGCTAAACATGGAAGATATCAAAACTGCTTTGTTACCTATTCAAGAAGCTCTGAAAGAACTAACTGCAGAAGTACAATCCTTTGGAATTTCCTGTACTCAAATTCTTGAAAGAATGGACAAAACTGAAGCTTGGATATCAGAAAATGAAGATAAATTAACTTTGCTCACAAAAAAATCAGATACACACGATTTGGACATTCTTGCTATTCAAGCTAAAATTACTGCTCTAGAGGCGAGATCCAGGAGAAATAATATAATTATCAGAGGAATCCCGGAGTCTGTACAATATAATGACTTAATTACATCTAGTACACAAATACTCACAATTTTTCTTAAAGACTCTGATATGACAAAACAAATAATCATAGAAAGGGCACATAGAGCTTTGAGGGAATCTCAGGTTTCGAATAGCCCAAGACCTGTGTATGTTAAAATTCTCAACTACCAAGATGTCAATAAAATTCTTACAACTATAAAGAAAAATGGAGGCTACATTATGTGGAATAACAATAGAATTTCTGTGGCTCAGGACTTGCCTCTGCAAATCAGGCAAGCTAGACAACCACTATCTCCCTATTGTAAATTTCTCATTGAAAAACATATAAAATTTCAAATGAAATATCCTAATACGTTAATATTTACAATTGATGGGTCTAGATATTCTGTTTCAACAAAGAATGAGGCAAAAACTATCTTTTTGAAGCTTTTTAAGTGTTTACCTGCTTCAGAGACTTGATATGTCTTTCCATTAAGACTGGCATGTCACCCGAGGTCGGATTCATCTGTTGCTGTGGCTCGAGATCTTGGTAATGCTTTGTTTCAAAATTTTAGTGTTTTAGGCCTCTTCTTGATTAGATAAAAACTTGTTTTTTAGATCCTGGACATTAGCGAGTGTCTCCCGAAGTTTTATAGCTTTCACGAAGTCTGTTCTCCTAAGAAGAGACAGTAAATGCCTGTGTTGCTTCTGAGGGTGCGGTTGTTACTGTGGCACTTCCGGAAGTCTGGTCGTATTAAGAATCCCCCATCACGAATGTTTTATCCGGTCTCCAGGCTTGGAAATCCGATGAGAACTGTTTTGAACTGAATAATGTTAAAGAAACAATAAATGATGTTGTCTGATAATAATTTAAACACATATTCACATGTTGTCACACTTACATCTTTTGAAACAGCAAATTTTTGTAAGTATACAATATATTAATGGTTAGCAAGAAATGTATCTAAGGGTAAATAGATATTGTTTTACTACTTCAAAATTACTACTGAAAGGATATATTTAGTCCCTTAATACCAATGATTTGCACATACATAGAAATTTCAGTAGACATTATATATAATTCTAACATAAAGTAAAGACTCATATACTACTAGATATATGTGGTATAGTTTTATACTCCTGGCAACTGTTGATGTTAATAGTTAAAACATTAAGCTTGGCAGTACCTAATAGTATTAGTGGTTAGTCTTAAGCTGAAATGTTTAAACAACGAAGGAGTTAATATTGACACTAGAGGAGGTAGTTATTTATTTTATGTAGATGCCCATATTACTATATTGATGTAATATATCAGGATTTTTTTTTCTCTCTTTCACCTGTTGTTTAAATAATAGAAGACAATGTTGACCAAGTATTGGATCCTCATCTTATTTTATGACTTTTATGTTTTATCATATGTGATTTTTATTGTTTAAATAGAGGTGCACACATAAACTGAGCAAGCTAATTACTTATATACTTAAGAAATCTATAGCTTTCTTTACTCTGTGAATATTTTTATCAAGATATACTAGCTAGTACTTTTAAGTCGTTTCTAGCTAGTCAATCAAGAGGACTGAAAACTCTATATATGTTGTTATCATATCTCTTACATGATTTATTCAAAGAATAGTCAATACAAGAGATGTTGATGAACAGTAGTGTTTAGTAGGGAATGCTTAGGTTAGGCTTTGTAGAATTAATCTTAGTTTATATAGGTTCTGTTTATGGTATATATTTGAGTTATTATAATCTGAAGAGCATACGTAGGTTTATTTTATTAATCTTTATAATCTTTTACCCTGTACAAGACCTATATATGTCCTGGTCCGAGGTTAAAGTGGATAGGCACTGATATGGGACGGGATTTCAAGAATGCTTCCAAACTATATATGTCTTTAAAACTTTTCTGACTTTATCCTATTTTCTCCTTTTTAAACGTCTTCTATATAAAATAACTTATTGAAATGTGGGAAATAGACTCATGGAACAGAAAAGGGCTCCAGAACTTAAAGAAGAGGAAATTATTTCTTCATTTATTTTTGCAGGCTAAGGCATATTTTATATTACTTCAAGAAACTCATTTAACTAATGATCAATGGGCAGATATCAAGAAAAGAAAATGGATTAGAGAGATTGTAGCCTCGGAAGGTAAAACTAATAGTGCAGGGGTAGCTATAGTTATTAAAAATCAATATCAAGAAAAAATTCTGGACTCTAAAATAGATAAAGAAGGAAGATGGTGCTATGTTATTCTTTCCTCTACTCTTTATGATAAACCTATTTTACTTCTTAACGTATATGTACCATGTAATAATCAGCAATTTTTCATAGCATCACTTTATCCGCTTTTAAACCAGTATAATAACTATTACATAATTATAGGAGGAGATTGGAATTCTTATCAGAATCCGAAATTGGATAGGTCTTGTCCACAAAGGTCATTTAATAGACAAGCGGTAGTTGCACTAAGTGATATAAAAGAGGATTTTCAACTATATGACCCTTTTAAATATCTAAATAATTACCTTAATACAAATAACTTCACGTTTTATTCAACTTGTCACAAAATGTGGTCTAGAATAGATTTCTTTTTGATTTCAGAAACAATGACTAATTTTGAACCCTTAATCTTTATACATGCTCGTTATTTATCTGACTCTTCTAAAATTTCATTAAGTTTTTCTAAAGATCCTAGATATAGTTTGCTGCATAGGGGTTATAATTGGTCTCTAAATCCAAATTTGTTAAATAGAGAAGAAATAATACTGGAAATTATAGGTTTTCTTAATAGCCTATTAGTTAAACTAGAGAAACAGCAACATCCACCTGATATTGAATGGGCGACAGTTAAAGCACAAGTAAGAAAGATCTTTTTGCAAAAAGCCTCATATTACAAAAAAATGCAAATTAGAGATGTACAAAAATTGGAAGCCAAAATAAAAACACTTGATCAAGAGCTGATTCAGAACTACAACAGTCAAACAGAGATGGAACTATTTAAATGTCAAAAAGATCTTTTTTTAATTCAAAATAATAGATTGATGTTTTATGAACATAAAATGTTAGCGAGATATGCCAATCATATTCAAACGCCATCAAGGGCATTAGCTAGAATTATTAATCAATCGAAAACAGCATCACTAATTTCGGAAATACATTTTGAGAATACAATATACTCTAAAACTGAAGATATTATTAATGTCTTTGAACGGATATACTGTAATATTTATGCTGATCAAAATGACTCATCTTTAAATAGGTCTGATAAAGAATTTTTCCCAAAAATTAGTTTTCCAAAAATAGATGATAATTCTCAAAAAGATCTAATTAAACCTATATCTGATGAAGAAATAATACATATAATAAAAAACTTGAAATCATATAAAGCACCGGGTCCTGTTAGTCTGACTGCTGAATTTTATAAAACTTTTTGTGATATTCTTGGTAAAATACTCTCGCATGTACTTAACTACATAATTAATAATAAAATCAGTGATGCCCACTTTAATGCGTCAAAAACTATTCTTATACCTAAAGTAAATTCTGATGCCCAAAATCCAGATAATTATAGACTAATTTCATTATTAAATGTAGATATAAAAATTTTGACCTCTATTCTAGCTAATAGATTGAAAAAAAATAATGAACCGAATAATATCTAATGAACAAGCTGGTTTTATAACTGCTAGACAAACTAGTGACAATACAGTAACACTTCACACATTAACTTATTATGCTAAACAAAAGAATTTAAATATCTATGCACTCATAATTGATGCACAAAAGTCTTTTGATAGGGTTAATATAAATTTTCTGTTTGATACTTTACCATATTTTAATATACCCCAAGAATTTATCCTAACGTTACAAATTCTATTTAACAATCCTTACACAAATTTATACATTAATAAAAACTTTTGTAAAAGAATACAAATTAAAAACGGAACTCGTCAGGGTTGTCCTTTGTCCCCCTTATTATTTAATATATATCTAGAGCATTTATTTTTATATATTAAACAGAATGTATATCATAATGCCCCAATACTATATGGAACTAAAATATCTATGGCGGCTTTTGCTGACGATCTTAATATATACTGTACAACACCAATTTCAGACACTAAAAAGTTACTAAAAGCGGTGGATGACTTTGCAGTAATATCTAACTACAAAATTAACCTTAAAAAAATATATATTCTCTTTAAAAACTCCCAAACCCTTTTCGCTTTTACCATTGGTAGGGCAGGTAAAATCTGAAGATAAAATTAAATATTTGGGTATTACCTTTTCCACAGATGATAAAGATTTTTATATTACTAATATTAAATTGGTTTGGGATCAAATATTATCTGATTTTAGGAGATGGAATCATTTAAAGTTACTGGTATTAGCAAAAGTTTCAATTATTAAAATGAATGTATTACCCAGATTATTATACATTTTTAGATCTGCTCAAGTTCTAATCCCTAAGAAGTTCTTTAAACAAATTCATAGGGAGTCGGCTAAATTTATCTGGGACCCAAGAAAGACTAGGATATCATATGATAAATTGATGACCCCAAAAAATAGAGAGGGATTGGATTTACCAAATTTTGAAGCTCATTACTTAATAATAAACTCTAACAGAATCTTAAGAATTGCTAGTTATGATACATTTAGTAATAAATGGTCACCAACGTGGTTAATTCTGAATTATAAACATATTTTGAATCTGAATATTAATCCCAAAGCATTACCTTTCTTAGAAAAAGAAAAGTTTACATTATATGATATAATGGATCACATTAAATTATATATAACATCAGTACAAAACTTATTTCAGTCATTAAATCTCATTCAACATATGATGGCCTTCCAACCTTTTCATAGGAATCCCAACCTGAAAATTAATAATAAATTAATAGATCTTAAAAATTTCCCTTCTATGATTAATTTAACTTTACTTGACAAATACCATACCTCAAATATTCAACTAATGAAATAAGACAAGAAATGAATCTGCCCAAATCATATTTAGTTATATTGAGACAGATTAAGGAACTTTCCATAAGGTACTTTAAGGATTTCAAACTTAAAGATGAGGATTTAACAAAATGTTCAAACTTGTGGCAAACTCTTCAACAAGATGTTAAATTTATAGCAGCTACAAATAAATTAATAAAAGATTTTAAATTTCAGAATAAAGTTCTTTTGTCAAACTATTGGAAAGAAAAAATGCCATTGATAGAAGAAAACCAAATACTAAAAGCAATTAACTTAACAACAAAATCAATTTCTCTTTAAAAGTTGATGTATACTCAGCTTATATTTAAAAATGCTTATTATACACACCTTAGCTTGCATAAATTCAATTCTAAAAAATATCCAAACTGTCCATACTGCAAAGATCAATCCGCAGACCTTCTCCATATGTTCTGGAGCTGCAAATGTATTTATAAACTTTGGAACTCTTTAAGAATACAACTTCAAAAGATGGGTTATCAAAGTCCAACACTTTCATGGGAATTTATGATTTTACATATCCCTCCAAAACATTTCTCTAAATCCCAAATGACTATACTTATTAATATTTTTTTGTTAATGAAACTATATATAGTTACAAACTGGTTAAATCCATTTCAAACTTCATGGGATAACTTTAGGATTCTAGCAATGAGACATATATTAGCCTACAAATTACTCCTTAATGATCATAATAAAAATATCAATAATCCAAAAATTTGGGAACAAATTTTTAATATTATATTGGCGTAATACATTGAACCCAAACTTACCCTGAGACATATATACATTATAAGGGAAATTTATTAATAAGTAAAATTTTTAGATAGTTGATCTATTTTTAATTCTCTTCATATGTTCTTCTATAATTTGTTGTTACAGATGGAAGCATTCATGTAAATATTGTATATATGTTGTTGTGTTATTGTTGTTGTATATATGTTGTTGTGTTATTATTAGAAACATTAGTTGGAACCTATCGATATTTCTGTTTTGTTTAGGTTTGTCTGGAAAATGGTAAGACAATAAAGATTTATTATTGAAAAAAAAATAGAAAACACAGTAAGTAATGTTACATCAGCGTGGTAAACAAGAAAATTTAAAAATAACAATTTAACTTTGGTGTAGTCTTTTTATTTGAGAAACAGGTCATTGAAATGAATTATCTTGATTTATTTCATCAGGTGACTGTCTAGAGACAACTTATCAATAAACAGATAGTAAGTACACCAGTATAGCATACTATAATGTACAGAGACAGTTACAGCACATTTTCTGTTTCCTGTCTTGACATTTCACAATATGACCCTCAATAACAGTTAGTCAATTATAAAAATATGAATATAAGTTAAAAATGATTGACTATAAGTTGTAAACAATGGTTGCACTACTTCAGACTATTTCATGAGCTGCTGTTTCACACCCTGCCTGCCATTAATTGGTAACTTACTTGAATAAGGAAGCCAGCTTCAACCAATATCATAACAACATAGGAAGTAAAGGATGCCAAATGGAAATACGCAAGAAAGATCCCATAGTTGTGATTGAGTTAAATGCATCTCCATCTCAAACATCCTCAACATACCACATTTTTTCTGAAGTTTGTACGTCATGATGTCTCATGTATCAGTTGTAAATGCCATTGAACAATTACAGCACACTATGGGCCGGATTCACGAAGGCTTGCACGGAGTCTAAGACTAGAGTAAGACTCCATGCAGCCAACATGTCTGCCGAGCAATCCAGAAACAGCCGGCAGGGGCATACAAGAGAGCTGCTAAAACGACTCTTGCATGGACAGGGTTAGTTTATGCAAATTACCTCATTTGCTGCTGAAAGCTATGCAAATGAGGTAAATTTGTGATCCAGGAAACACTAACCTGTCCGAGCAAGAGTAGTGTTATTTGCAGAAATGTACTCGGTTGGCAACTGAGTACCATTCGGCAAATAACAAAACGGAGCCATGACAGCTCCAAATAAAGGATGCATCCAGTTGAGGAAGCATGCCAATGGCCAAATATACGGCCATTGGCATTTTTTTCCATTGCTAAATAAAAAAAAAAAATAATTTTTTTTCCTCGATCTCCGATGTTTAAGCATAGCGAAGTGCCGCACAAACGTGCTGGACTCTAAAAACCAGAAAAACAAAAAATAAAAGCCACAAATAGGGATTTTATTCAAAATATTCATCTGCCATGCAAGTGAATGGCAGGCTGAAGACAACATGGCTGCTGAGTAGAGGCTGCTAAGGGGGGAAGCTCAGTCTGAGAGATGTAACCAAGCATTAGTAGGCAATCTTATGCAAATGAGGATAAGGATAGTGAATCCCAATTTTTCCTGCTATGTGAACCATGTCCCTAGAGTGTAAGAGTAGGATAAGGGGAGTAATAGAGTAGAAGATGGGTGACATCATGAGGGGGTATGTATCAAAAAGACTGTAAGCTGATTGGAGCAGGGTGGCATGTGTTTGCTGTGAGTTACTCAGGACTAAAAGAGGTGTGTCTACAGTTGTCTAAACTGAAATCCAGAAACTGAAGGTGTACGCCGTGGCTATCACTGAAGTTTCTTGCAAAGCTGCTTACACTGTGTGCACATGTTTGCGCGCGCGTGTGCGCACGTGTAAATCTATCTAAGCTTGTGTGCATGGGTGTGTGCCTGTGTAAGCCTGTGTCAGATTCTCTAAGCATGTATACATGAATGTGCACCCGCCTAAGCCTGTGTAAGCTTGTGTAAGCCTGTGTGTGCTCGTGTGAGCGTGTTAGCGCTTGTTTGCGTGGCGCTGTCCCCTGTGGAAACAGAAAGGGAAAAGGAAGGAAAAAAAGTAGTAGGAAGTTAACTAAGGAGAACTAGCAGAGCTGCCAGGTGAAATCAATCAGAATCAGCCAATTACACAGGCAGTACAGTAGCCCAGCCCAGCACCTAAAACTCTGAAAACAACATGGCCCCATGTTTTTCTCAGAAACACTGCAACATTGCAGTCAACAAAGAGAAATGAAAACTTAAAAAGCTTAAACTGAGACATAAAAGAGGCTGCCATTGCTGTTATAAGGCAACATGTGCAAGATGCTGAGGGTGGTGCCATTGCGAATGCTGCTGAGAAACCCACAGTGAGGAGACGGAGAAGAGTGTACAGACCCAGAGTAACCTACCAGGGGCTACATGAGCTGGAGACAGTGGAGCGCTATAGAGTGGACAGAGAGCTCCTGCAGCAAATTGTTGAGCTGTGCAGGCCATGCCTCACACACAGAACCAACAGGGGGGAACCCATCCCAGTGGAAACCAACGTATGTGTTGGCCTAAGAATACTAGCAACAGGTACCTTCCAGAGACCAACTGGTGATATGATGGGGATTTCACAGTCATCAGAATCAAGGGTACTGTACCAGTTTCTGAATGCCTTGTCAGCACATGTCGGTGATCATGTATATTTCCCCAATTCCCATGAGGTATTGGCCAGCAATATGCGTCTCTTCCAGCAAATAGCGGAATATCCTGAGGTAGTGGGTGCAATTGACTGCACGCACATACACATCAAAGCACCAGCTGGTGAGCAGGGTAGGGCCTACATCAACCACAAGGGCTTCCACTCCATCAACTGCCAGATCGTGTGTGATGCCCAGGGCATAATACTGAATGTGTGTGCTGGCTGCCCTGGAAGCTACCACGATTCCCATATCTGGCATCTGTCACAGCTGAACCAGACATCTGCAAATGGGGACATCCCTGATGGTCACCTAGTGGGGAATTCTGGATACGCACTGGAGCCGTGGCTGATGACACCCATCAGAAATGCACACACGCCTGAACAAGAACTCCATAATGAGGCACATGCACAAACACGAAATGTAATTGAGAGTGTGTTTGGGATGCTCAAGTCACGGTTCCGGTGCCTGGACACATCTGCTGGAGCCTTGCAGTACTCACCAACTACATGTACCCAAATTGATACGGTATGTGCCATGCTACACAATATGATTCTGCGAAAACAGCTGCAGCAGGAACAGCATGGGGCAGGGCCAAACAGCCCCCCACCATTGCCAAGGCCTGCACAGGCACAGCGTGACTCGGAGGAGGAACAATATGAGCCTGCCCCAGTAGGCAGAAGGAGGCGTGCCCAGTATGCCTAGTCCTTGGCAAAGAGGCAACGCATATCACATACACTGGCTCAGTAGGAACCCTGGAAATGATACCTCTCTCTGACTTGCACATAAAATAAAAGAGATGCCTAACTTGACACTACCTGTTTCCAAACATGTATAGGGAGTGTAGTATGTGCATCCAACATAGGCAGCCCTGCAGAACCACCTGAGGCATGATTGCCATGTTTTAAGCAATATAAAGCAGTGCTAAGCAGCTTTTACCAATATCTAGTATATGTAAACAAAATTGCTCGTGCAATGTTGGCCAAGGTCGGGCAAAGTTGAGCAAAGTCAGTTAAACATGCTCATTTCTGCTTTACTGTTCCTTAAGCAGTCTGGTCTGGCCAGCATGAAAATAAAAAGCAGTGACAGGGCTTGAACCAAGGATACTGTGCATTATAGTCACAGTACTGAACCACTATGCCATGATAGCATTACAGTGACACAGACACAGCAGGACAATTGTACACTAATGCAAACACAAAGCAATGCTGTATCATGCTGTAATGAGGCAAATGGGTAACCTCACCCACACGCCTATGCAGACAGAGAACATCAGGCCAGGCGTTGTGATGTGGGTTGTGTTGGCTATGAAGTCGCAAGCTAATATATGTGACAATGGACGCTATGATCTGTAGTACAGTAGTATGCCTCAAGCCAGTATGATAGGCAACAGGACAGACTGTAATGGTGTCCTGTACATAGCAGTGCAGGCACAGTAAATGTGTATAAGTGTCAGGTGAAACCCACATCCTATGTACACCCACAGTAACAATCCAGTGTGCCCACGGGTAGCAATGTACAAAGAATAGCTGTCCCCCCTGTATGTAGAAATGTTGATAGGTCTATGCAAAGTGTCTCATGGAAGCCCTGCAGGCACAGCATGATCCCTGTTGATCTATGACACAAAGGTGAGCCCTGCTGTAGAAATACACCTTGATTTACCATACACATATAGTATAAATGTGTATACTGTGCGTGCTCACACACTCCAACAAATGTAGTGGATTTCATTGAGCATCACACTGAAAGGTCATACTGGGCATGCTCACACACTTAGGCTAAATACAGATGTGATAATAAGGGATCTATGGACAAATGTGTATAGTCATCTCTACTTCCAGAAACATATTCACAAAGTGGTCTGAAAATCCTGCTATGTGTTCACACAAACTGCCAAGGTCTGTGCATGTAGGTCAAAGGAGGTTGCCACTACTCAGCAGTCATCAGACCTGTCAGAGAGTACCACAACACACTTGCGATGAATCTGCTTAGGCACATTCAGCAGCTAGAAAGACCAATGAAGTACCTTAACAAGAGGATTACTGGCTTCAAATAGTTGCCCCATGCAAAAAGAATGAATGTCACCCAAGCTGTACTCTGTTGCATACTGTCTACGCAGGAGATCTCTGCCCAACAGACAGGTCCATGTCATGGTTACACTCAGATCTGTTTTGAGTTACAGCTCAATGGCACTAAATGTACAGAGCCAACTGATATTGGCAACATCCTGGCAGATAGGATCAGTGTTAACTTTACCCCCCCTCTCACCCATGAAAGAGCACATGTCTATAATGGAAGACTGCAAAGTTGCTGTCATCATGGCTGTACAGGTAAAAAACACTCTCCGAAGCCAGTATCATGGCAGCCATGGGACTAGATAACTTCCCAGGCTGTGTAGTATCTACTTCCCTGAAGTAAACATTAACATGGAAGTTCTGTGGCTACTGAAGTTTCCAGAGAACTGCAAACTAGGAGCCATCATTGTAAACACTAAAGATGTGGACATCCTACAAAAGGGCCTCACTGAGACAGATGGCTGTTGTCCAAGCCATGGGCTGTAGCTCAATGCCAAAAGGTGCATTATCATCACCTTTGTTAAAATCTCTGTAGCCAAGAACTACAACATAGGTGGTAGTATACCTCACACTGTAAGTGTGACAAGAGACCCTGGGTCACAGGTGGACAGTGGATACAACTGTGATAAGCACATTCCCACAGTAGTCAGGCAACCCTCTTATATGGCACACCTCATCACAAAATGTGTCTCATGCAGAATAAAAGAGGACATTGTTCCCCTCTACTCACCACTCACTAGAACTATAAAAGAGTACAACGCCACTGTTGCTATGTACCTCACAAGACAACTACAACAACTGGAAAGCCAGAAGCAATACCTCACAAAGAGCATTAGTGGCCTGAAATACATGCCATACACAGACCATCGCAAAATGCTCCATCCATACTCCCTTGCATATCACCTACTCAGAGGTGTTCACTGCCTAACATACAAAGCTATGTCAAATATAGAGCTGCTGGATATGATCCATGTAAAACACTCACAATCACTCTGACCTTTGGACCCAAAACCACGAGTGAAATACAAAAGGAAGTGGTGTAGCCATTTACCTTATGGATATCCACACCTTCAGGTTACTGGCACAGCATGAGGCCTTGGAGACCATGCAAGTGCAACTAACATTGGGCAAAGCTGCCCATCAGATTGTAGCCTGCTACAGATCACGTACCTTGTCTCAGGAACCTCACTCAGTATTCCGGAGAACAATGGCAAATATAAAGGTCCTATCAAACACCATTATATGAGGAGATTACAACTACCCAAACATTGAGTGTGTGAATTACTCATATACAACGTCCTTTGCCCAATGTGTCCTACAGTTAAGAAACTCTAACACCCTGGAATAGCTGGTCAGCATGCCCACTACAGGTGACAACATACTGAACATGATCATCACCAACATGGGGTACCAGTGTTCCACAACAGAGATAAACCCCTTGCTGGGAATATCAGATCATGAAGTAATCACACCGGACATCCACATCCCGCCCCCACACCCAGTCAATGAAAAAACTGTGAAGACATTTGCAAAAGCAAACTGCACACTTCCCAAGACCAAAGTGTAATGTTCCGAAGACCTCTTGCTATAGGATAATGGTATGCAATCTGCAGAAACATTTACAAGTGCATCCTATGAGCATCTACAGGGATGCATGGAATGAGACATCACAAATAAAACTAAGATGCACTCCTCCAAAAATAGGACAACAAGCAGGTGTTTGCTGTCCATAAATAAGCTAGACAAGCGAAGGAGGAAACAAACACATGATAGATCCAACTTCACTAAAGGAAAGGCATCACTGATCATTATCAGGAAGAAACAATGATCGCTCATAAAATAATCCAAGGATGGTTTCTGAAGACAAATAGCCAAGGAATGTAAGAATAACAACTACAAAGCCTTCGGTAGCTATACCAGACATGTAGGTGTCAACTTCCAAATATGCTGTCAGCTACTGAAAAAAGGAATGAAATACACCAAACCAACTTTCATTGCCCACATCCAGGGTGATAAGTTCAGTGTAAACTCCCCCCCATCACCCCCAAAAGGGCCTGTGTCCATCACAGAAGGATGCAGAGACCCAGATGTCATGGACATGCAGGTAAAGACAGCCCTCACCAAAGCTAAGAACATAGCATCAATGTGACTGTATGTTGTCCCAGGCTACGTCTTACACTAGGCCCATAAGGAACTACACACTCACCTACATTCACTGTCCAGACTCAACTGTACCACAGGCTATGTACCCAAAGAATGGCATACACTAAAAGTCATCCAGCTCCACAAAGGGTGTGCCAAAACAGAACCTGGAAACCATTGCCCAATATGTTTACTCAGCCGGGTCTACAGAGCTATTGAACCAATTGTCATGGAACCCACACACTGAGACATTGGAGATCTCCAGACACTGGACTCTACACAACTTCGCCTTGTTAAAGGCAGAGCCTGGCTCCCAAACCTAGTTGAGCTATTTAAAACAGTTACTATGAAAATAGATGGAGGTGAAAGTAGTCCACACAGCCCACCTGGACCTCACTAAGGGCTTACTACACCATTCCCCACTCTGTCATCATGGACAAGTGTACCAGCTTGAACATTAACAGCTATGTCACAGGATGGGTGGCCAAGTGGCTCACAGATCAAACACACATGTTCATAGTTGCGGGTGCCATGTCCAACTCTAAGCCAGTCACAATGGCATCACACAGGTGTTGGTCCTGGGACCCCACCTGTTCAGTAGATACTGCTCAGAGGTACAGGGAAGCATGGCAGGTGTATGACTGAACAGGTTTGCAGATGAATGGTAACATAATTGACTGTACAGCTGACACAGACATCCTCCAGAAGTGTCTTACAGAGACAGATACCTGGTGTCAAAACAATGCCCTCAAGCTGAATGGCAAAGAATG
Organism: Protopterus annectens; assembly: GCF_019279795.1. NCBI lineage: Eukaryota > Metazoa > Chordata > Ceratodontiformes > Protopteridae > Protopterus > Protopterus annectens. Next base: position 549,339,002 of record NC_056744.1, read on the forward strand.
CATAGTCATCCTCTTTGGGCAAAACAAAGTGCACACAAATTACCACATAGGTGGTAATCCAGCATGTACAGAGAAAGTCATTATGGCCCTGAGGACACAGGTAGATAGTAAACTCACCTTTGATGATCACATGCCCAAAGTGTTTAGACATTCCTTCAATGTAGCCCATCTAATGTCACCTAATGTAACCCACTTCATATAGTCTGATGATGTCACCATCCTACAAATATACCTGTGGAAAAGATAATTCCCACTAATGTGTGTAGTGCATCATGTTAATGCGTACTCCTGTAGTATCATGAAGTAGTTAGGTAGGGGTTTGAATTCTGCACTGGACAACTGTGTGTTTGTGTGTGGTCTCCTTGGGAAGGAGCAACCTTTTAGGAGAGTAGTAAGAGACCTCAAAAGTGTGCAAACGAACAGGCCTGGCACAGCAGGACCTGGAAGAACCAGCAAAATAATATATTAAACCAACTGTGTTGTAGAATCAAACCAGAAAAGTCCTTGGCATAGTAAACCAGCTTTATTGTAGAAAAAACAAAATAAAACCAAGCGCTTTCGCTCTGTTATTACCGAGCTTTATCAAGGTAACGAAAAACATACTCCCCCGGATTCATGAAGCTCGGCGCAAGGCCGGTGTAAGGCTTGCGCTGGCCGTGCGGCATATATATGGAGTAGTAGCGCCGTATGCATATTAATGAAGGCATGCAGCCACCACAGCCACGTGCATAGGAAACGTGCGCAAGTGCATGGGGCGTACCGAAGTTGCGGAGGGAGGCGTGTCAATGTCGGTTGTCGATGAGCAACCTAAACTGCTGAATAGTAAAGTCCGCCTGCAGTAATACTCGCACCTATCAGTGTCTGTGGAGACTGAAATGTATACAAAGCATGCAAGATAGCCCCTGCAAACAGAAAAGGAATAAGCAAACACAAATGCACGATAGGGAATAACAGGTCCCTACCCTTGAACAAATGACAGAAAAAACGCGTGCCTGTGGTCCAACGTAGTGTTTATAGCTATACCATGTGGAAGTGAAACATATCATATGCTAGGGCACTGCCAGGAGGTACGTCCAGCCCAATGGAGAGGGTCACCAGCTGACCCATAATGTGAGGGAGGGTACATAGCTGTGCAGATGTGTCCATAACAAAATACACGAGGAGAAAAGTAGATATATGTAGTGACTGTCATGTCTGAATCATATCCCACAAGGGATGTAATAGTCACATACAAAAGGTATGTCTGTATCCCACATAACAAATGTGATAGGGAATAGAATACACATGTAAACGAATCAGGAGCATAGAAACAGCTACAACAATAAGGACACGTAGGCCGAAAGGAACAGTATGACCCGTACCATCAACTAAGAATACCACCTGTCCCACTTTGCGAGCACAGTACTGCTGCGGCCAGATGTGTCCTGACACAAGCATGTAAACATGGCAAATGTGCAGAGATTATAGGACATAATTATCCCTCAGACTTCATGTAATAGTGGCAGTAAACAGTTGTTCTCCACAGGTATAGTACATAAATGTCATAAGAAAAAGAATAAGCCACTGAAATGTTACAAGACTAAAGCTTAGATATAGGCAAGAGTTGTAAGTTCTATCTGCCGAACTGACCATGAGTATGTGTTGGCGTGGAAAATGTGTTGTGTCCACCGCAAATATTACATTGCGGCCAATTGAAAAGGTGGAAACAGTACCGTAGACTGTGGGGAGGCATTGTCCACAACAGTCGGATATGTGGAAGGAATAGCATGGACACCAGAAAAGGTGCCATCCCCCCAATGAGTACAACAGGTGTGCAAATTCCAGGAGTCATCGGTAGAAGCCAAACTAGTATGTGACACAGCCGAACGGGTAGTACCCGGGTATACCAACTAAGTAACGAAAGTGAAGTATGGGCGTGTACCTATGTGTGTGAGGTATAGCACGTGGGAAGCAAACATGGCAGGGTAGTCCACACAATCATAAAGGTACCCGACACCTGTAGGGCAGTCAGTGTGCTACTCTGGTCGTGTCATGGCCCAACAACAAAAGTAGTGAGCTATCGGATGTGAGTAATTTGCATGTGAGGGGTGGATGGGTAATGGTAAAACCCGCAAAGGCGACACTGTGTCGTATGCAGAAAAGGTGAATCAGAGGTATAGGAGGGGCAGCGGTTGAAGTGGACATAAGCACAAACACATGGAGAAACAGCTGCAAGACGAGCAGACAGGCCATAGTGTAGAACACAATCCCACAAACATATGTATCATGTAAATGTGCGATCAAAATGTATAGATATGTCACCGTCACATACCCACAGGTTGGTCCTGATGGAACTGGCCATAACAAATGCAACACACCTGGCTGCATAATGGGCTACCCAGCATACCCTCCACATCACACAACCCAGCCCCGTAACAGAACATCCACCAAATCCACCCGTACTTGGCCCACTGGTCCGTTGCAGGCACAGCTACACATACCGACCCCTACGCATATGTAGTAGGTATTGTCACCCTAGGCAGTGTCAGGATAGCAAACCATGTATTCCCTGCATGTTAAACCCCCTGCACATTTTCATAAAGCCAAAATACATTTCGATATTGTTTCTGTGTGGAATGATCCAGTTTCTGGAATATCCCTTATGGGATAAGTAACCTGTGTAAATAGTAGAACGGGTATGATGACAAGATGTGCAATCCTGTACATATCTGGACACAAGTCAGAATGTGAAGTACAGGTCCAAGACACTGTCCAGACCTGAGTGGTCATGCATAACCCAGTACCCAGGATAAAACACCTTCCCGTGATGCACGTGTCCCCACACAAATATGCGGGAGAATATATCGCACACTCACATAGTGGCAAACGGCAGAAGGGTGAGGAAGACACCTGACATTAACAGGAGAACCCTGATGAAGTACGAGGGATACCTAGTGTGTGCCGGCATCACCGGCCATACCAGACAACCCATGTGAGTTAGATATCTGGACAGAGCCGTGACTACAAGTGAGACAAAGGTACAACAGCAGGTACAATATGCAAAGATAGCTGTTAGAAGTTATTCATGTATGTGCAGTCTGAGTACCCGGGAAGTCCACTGGGTGAAGAAGTGCCCAGTAACAGCAGAGGCCCGGGTAGAAAAGCCCCACAAGCAATACAAGGAAATAAAGGCTAAATAATATTAAAGGTAAAATACAAGAGTAAAAGGCATACAGTCAGGAAATACACATGCATAACATGTGCATAATAAGAGTTTGTAGTGGTAATATAGAAATGTACAACAATGACATACTGGGAGTCAAGTGAGTGTCAGCTAAGTTTGGTTAAGCTGGAGGGTAGAGAGGAGCAGGTGTATGGAGAGCTCAGAGGAGTGAGATCCGTAGAATGTATAACAGGTGCAAGCAGGAATATATCCATGTGGATGGATAAACATAGATATATCATAGAATGACAGTTTGCACAATGGCATTAATGTCCGGAGTATGAAGTCTGAAACTCAACTGTCTGCCAGCACGTCGCGACATCTGTCCCTAATGCCGAGCTACTGATGTGCCAGAACACAACAGCGTATTACAGAGGTTCGTACCATATCACTCAACTGTCCAGATATTTGCAGAATGACCTGAGTGTTGGCTCATAATGTTGTGTGCCTCCGGCAACCTGCGTCTGTCCGGTAAATAGGTGTGGATTGATGTCACAAAATAATGATCATTAAGTATAGCACTCCACATCCCACAGAAGAGTCATGACAATGCAAAACTTAGTATTCTATCAACGTTATAAGCTTGTAAGGAAACTAGTTAAAATGTGTCCCTCTTACTCTCCCATCATGTAGGGTTTGCGCAGATTTGTTGCTCAAAGAGGTCGAGAGGTATGGTCTGTACATATGTACAGTAACAAGCAATGACATTTGTGTAATGTACAACTGCATACCTGTAGTCACAACATGTCCCAGAAAATAATCCCCGTATGAATGAATACAGGTAATAGTCAAATGTGAATGGGAACCCCCCCCGCCTCACCGTGGAGTATGGACCGTAACAACCCCACCCATAATATGTACAGCCAACAGAATAAGCTCCTGATAGGTGCCAAAACATGTGTCTATAAATACAGGTAAAATGTTCATAATAGGGAGATGCTCCCTGTCCACATGCTTCATCTGACATTTGAACTCGGCCAGGGAAGTTCTGTTCACCAGGCAGACATGCCCATACCCAGATCACTACATGAACACCCTGACAATCAGAAATGTGTATGTGATACGACTATATGTCCTGGTGTTCTGCATATCCTCGGAGTGATTAACAATGCAGCTGGGGTCCACAGCAGTAGGCAATACGGAATGTGTAATATGTAGTACCGTGTTTCCCACAGCAGGGAATGGATGCCTGTGTTGTAAGTGAAGCGGTGAGGCGTATGTTGATGTAGCTAAGTACTATGGGTATGCATATCAATGAGGCGGAACAGCAACAGAATACTGTTTCCGGCATCCGTCCAATGTGAATGCAGTCCCGGTTGACCTACGACCACTGCAGATATCCCTGTAAAGTGTAATGAATGCGTTTGTACTGTACACACAGTTAAATACGTAAAGGTGAACCATGTGTTTCACACCAGTCCGTAAACCAGACTACAGATGAGTAAGTGTTATGGTCAGACGTATGAAAGGCCACGCAAGCAGACATTTATTAAACAGATGTAACCCACAACATGTAAATGCAAGTGCGCCTGTGCGTGTGTGATCCGCTCACAGCATAGGAAATGAATGCTGTTTCCCCCACGTTAGATATACATGGCTCAAACCTGTTAACCCCGTAAAGTATGAAACCGGACAAAGGCATGCAAACTACCGGTACAAATAGGGACAAACCCCAGATATGTGCCAGAACAAACATAGAAAGTCGATAGAATAACGGGTGTGTCAGTAGCATGGATTCTCTGAAGGGTATGCAGTCGTAACCTGAACTGCTTGCCAGTATTTCCCAACGTAAGTCTTAAATGAAATGCCACTACATTGCCAGATAGACACAAGTATATGAAAAACACACCGAAGATAAAGAGGCAACCAGCTGTACACTCTGCGACAATCTGTACAGTGGAAAGGTATGGTATGGATATAGATATATGTGTATACACATAATCCACAGACGTAAACCAAAGCAAATTATGAAATGAGGATTGTACATGTATATATGTATACACAACAAACATATGTCCCGTAGATATGACAGATGTACATAAATAGGCCACGGCATAGCTAATATGGGTAGACAAACAGACATGCACGAAAGGTGAATAAACCGCTGCCTTCCAAACCATTGGCCAGAAAGTGACAGTCCAGCAAGTTCTACACTTTAAACATGCATATAGGTGTCCATTGCAGGACCCCAAAAATTGATCCATACGTAGTGTCAACCGACATTGACGCAAAATAAGTGACCTCAGCAAATACGATATAGCTGTACATGCAACAGTAGCAGGTGCAAGGGTAATGACACATGTGTCGATAGAATGTATGACGTACGAACTGATATCCGGAGAGTGGGGAGTGCATATAAGTGTCTCCACACTTCAGTACCGCTCACATTAAACATGTGTAATGGGTACTGTGGAGGGGTGTCAGGTATGGGAATCATGGGTATGCAGAAATGGGCCTAGGTGTTGTTTGGCAGAGATTTAGTAGGCCCGCCCTGTGGGAGTGATGTGGGTATAGCACACGCCTATATTCTCAATAATGGGGCAAACCATCCACTGGATATTGCATAAACCATTGTGGGAATATGTAGGTCCCTATATCAGTGTCATGTAGGCGATTATCATGGATGGACATGCGTACGACCAAGATGGTAACCATAACTGGCAAACTGTCAGAATAAGACAGCTGCACTAAGGCATAGTACATGAAATACAAATAGGGACTATATTAGATATACCCCAGACAAAGTCAGAACGTTGATAGAATACTGGTGTAGCCAGGAATACGAATGTTATGAGTGTTACTAATCATGACATAGAAATGTCAGTCACTATTATCTAACCATACAGTTCATAATGCCTTGCCAGTAATTTACCAGAAAGGCACATTACTATGACAAATGTAACAAGAGCAAAGGTCAAACGTCAGGGCGTTTACCCATAATGTGTACAGGTTAGGGGTATGAAGGTAACCTGTCCAAAATACATGTACAGAACTAGTGATACTAGGTGGACAGGTGAGAAGAAAGACATCAGGACAAATGACAAAACATGTACAAGTCATACGCATGTACTTCGACAAATATGAATGACAACGTATGCCCTGTGAAAGTCAATGTGGAAGGTTAATAGACTCAAAAGAAATGTGTCCCTCAGGGTGTCATGCAGTGTCACCGTTACAATGTCCAGTCCCCCATACTCGTACGTGAGCTCTACCACTGACGGAAAGCGCAAATATTGGCATACACATATGGTACATGATAGACTAATTGGTGTGGATAAGCAGCTGTTGGCCTGTGTGAGGAATACAACCCTCTGGGTGGGTGTATCCTGCCATATAAATGTAATGGCATGTGGCCTGTGATGCCACCATACAGTGTGTGTATTGGTGTCAGAAAGTTGATATCTTGTATCAGACACATACTCCGCAACTGTACAGATTTACGCAGAATGTGCAGAGTTCTGCCTCATATGTTTGGTGTGTTCCACGTAACATCAGTACCATTCTGTCAAATTCATGATAACTGAAGTCATGAAATAATGACAAACATGTGAGTTTAAGACACCAAATCCGTCAGAAAAGTCATACTAATGCAAAACCTATTATTGTGTCAACTATCTACGTTTGTAAGAGCAACATGTCAATACTGCCCCTATGTGTCCCACTGTCAGTTAAGGCTTTGTCCAGATGTTTGCTCTAGGAGGTGGAGTTGTATGATCAGAAACAGATACATGTGTGAGGAAACAGCATTATCGACTGCAAGATAACGCAGAAGGTATGGAAAGCGCTGCAGTAGGACGTTCAGTACTGTCTGCAGGTATGTGCTGACATGTCAAATGACACAGCAGTCTACATGAAGTACCTATAGGGCTGTCACCTTTACAAATGATGATAGTGGGACATACCCACAACCATGCACACAGCACAAATAGACATACACACAGCAAAACTAGGCCATGATACATGAAGCCTCCGGCGTGTACGAGTAGAGTGAGAGTACAGCAAGGATAGATGTCTGCCAAGCTATACAGCAAACACCTGTAAGGGCATGTAACACCGCCCGTAACACGGACGTTGCATGGACAATGTTGGGATTTGCAACATACCCCATTGGTACGTGAAACTATGCAAATATGCGATACATGAAACAGTCAGCTGTCCATGCAAGAGCAGAGTTATGGGCAGAAAATATATATATCTATATATATATATATATATATATGTATATATATATATATATATATACATATATATAGAGAGAGAGAGAGATACAGACACACACACACACACACACACACACACACACACACACACGTGGCAGGGTTATGAGCAGAACACGAACGTAACCACTGTACCACACAACAGCATTACGCAGAGACAGAACGTGCAACCGTGAGTAGTAGATCACGGAAATGACACAGGTATACGTCTAGCCTCTAGACAGTGGCATCAAAGACAAAGACGCCGCACAGATGTTATGGTGAGTGAATACTGTAAAAGCAATGCACTGTTGTCATGCAGTTGGAAACACACACTTGGCAGGGCTGTGAATCGAACTTACACATAACTACCCTATCATACTACAGCATGACACATTTACAGAACGTGCTACTGAGATTACTAAACACAGCAGACCCACAGGCATTCTTCTAGGTGCGTGTCAACATCCGCAAAGGCAAAGACGTCAGCAGGATATATCTGTGGTGCGAAGCATCTAAAAGCATAACCTGAGTCCCCAGGTGGATGGGAGCATGCCCACACACACACACACTTGGCAGGGCTGGGAATCGAACTTACACCTAAGCGCCCTATCACACTACAGCATGACGCATTTACAGAATGCACTACCGAGATTACTAAACACAGCAGACCCACAGGCATTCTTCTAGGTGCGTGTCAACATCTGCAAAGGCAAAGACGTCAGCAGGATATATCTGTGGTGCGAAGCATCTAAAAGCATAACCTGAGTCCCCAGGCGGATGGGAGCATGCACACACACACACACACACACACACACACACACACACACACACACACACACACACACACACACACACACACTTGGCAGGGCTGGGAATCAACCTTACACCTAACTACCCTATCCCACTACAGCATGACACATTTACAGAACGCGCTACCGAGATTACTAAACACAGCAGTCCCACAGGCATGCTTCTAGGTGCGTGTCAACATCCGCAAATGCCAGGGCACCGGCAGGGATTGTATAGAGAGTGTACGATCAGACATAGTACTGTCCCACGGTAGACGTATACATCCACACGGCAGTGGTGTACTCGGGGCAACTATATATGTATGGAGCACTACAACAACAATACATAGACACAGTACGCACCACAGACAGTACACCCTTCCAGATAGTCACCCAGTGTGTACTCGGTAGGCATGCATCCTGACATTGAAGACGGACATCCGTTGCCTGGATGACCACCATGGCAATACAGGATGTCAACGGCCATGCCCATGCACAGAAGGACATCACCGACACAAGGTGTCACTGGCCATGGCCGCACACCTGGTAATATACGTCAGTTCGGACTGTACTGTGTGTCGATCTACACAACGGCGTACTGGGCATGCTCACACACTTAGCTGTTGCAAAGGGTCGTCTTACATGCAGATGGCGTGTAAACACGGAAGGTCTCAGTTTGGACTGTACCGTGTGTCCATCTACACAACTGCGTACATGGACTGTACTGTGTGTCCATCTACACAACAGCATACTGGGCATGCTCACACACTTAGCTGTTGCAAAGGCCTGTCGTGCATGCAGATGGAGTGTACACACAGAAGGGCACAGTACAGAAGGGCACAGTAAGGTTTAACTGTCCTCACGCACAGGGCGGTCACACATGCAGTGACCTGTACACATACAGCTGCCATCACAGCTGTCACAGGTGCAGGTCACACACGTACACACTGCAGTGTACACTGTAGCTGTCAAGTCAGCACCATGTCATTGGTGCAGCACTACACAGCCTTACAGTACCACAACACCATGTGACACATGACTACTGGGCTGTGCAGAGTACACATGTACCAACAGGGATCCAACAGGTGTTATGCATTGCAATGATACCAGTATACATGAACAGGTCGGCCCAAGACATACCACGGCCCTTACACAGCTGTGACACCTGATTGTTGCTGTACACCAATGAACACACGTCTGGATATGTCATACATGTGATTGTGTGGATGTGTGCATGGACTGCACACACAACACATACATACATAGCCTATGATGTACCTCGTGCATAACAGTGGCCTAATCAATGCTACACACGCGAATGGAAGGTGGGTCCATGTCTGTTGAATGCTCACACTACAGGGGGTAGCACTGTTGACCGGGACACATACCCTTGTACTGGTCGCCTGTGACACCCGTGATATCATACCACAGTCCATGTGTTATGTATGTCAACACACATGTCCAACAATAGCAATGCATACAAACATGGCAACAGGAGACACATGTGACATCTGTACTGTGCATGCAGCAACCATGTGTGTGCAGTGGCCGATGTCCGTAACATAGTTGCACCTAACTACGACATGCAGTCGCAATGCAGACCCATCATTGACACCTGTATACAGTGACATACAAACAGCACGTATGGAGGGATGTGTGTACATAACGTGGTGAACCACCTGTGTAGATGTGATGTGTGCAGGGGGTGGCTCACAGTTGTGTCACACACCATCCTATCATGCCATGTGCAAACAGTACGCTATGTCGCTGTTACGTGACGGTGCTGACATAATGCATACACAGCGGTCAGGTGTTACCAACTATATGTCACATGGCACCTGTAACACCTACAACCTCCCGTGTGCATATAGCAGCACATTTGCCAGATATAGTGTTGGTACACATAATGCAATCAATACCACTGCATGTCTATCAAACGTGTCATCATATGGCAGGTGTATCATTCCCAGCACTGCCATGTGTGTCCAAATGTTTGACCAGAGATGCCACATATCGCGGGGAATATGTCCCAGTTGTTACACATCCCTGTACACCGTTGTAGAGATCTGTACATACGTCAGTGTGGGAAGCATGACGTTGGCAGGTGTGGTGCATCACACACGTTGGCTGTCCATATACACATGCGTGGTCACCACAGTGTGTGTGTGTGTGTCTGTATCTATGTCTGGTGCTTGGTGTGAGGGCGTATGCTAATATACGGTGAGAAATGATCACTAACCCCACGTGGTGACTAACCCGTAACAGTGGTGCAGTGCACTACCCTGTTGATGCCATAGGTCCCAGCCATACTGGCTACCTGTGCATGTTCCTTCTCTGTGACATGTCATGTGGGTGCATAGTACTGTGAGGGTGATGACCACATAGGCAAGGGTCCCCACCTGCACACTATGGTGTGTGCGTTATAGTGGTGTACACCCCGTGAATGTGGCCATGTTCCCGTACTGTTACAGGGTCCTACTGCTGCACAGTGTGGCCTCCAGCTACCAAGTGACACCTCACATCATCATTGGCCAGACCGCTGTGTACAACCCCTGCACCATGTCACCATACCTGTAATGTGTCCTGCTATGTATGTCACGTCTCTGTCCAGTGTAGCCTGTGGCACTGAAAACATGCGTCAGGTGCAGTATATGTGCGGACATCTGTGTCATGTTGGTGTTTCCAACAGTCAGGTTGAGGGTACATGTAGCATGCTGATATTGCCAGACGTGCCTGTGAGTAATCCACAGTTACACGTGGGGGACTGCAAACACTGCTACTTGTAGGCACATGCAAGTACACCATAGGAGGGAACCAGGGTATCCCAACCAACATGGTGCTACAGATGTAACCGAGACACATACCGTGAACACATCACAGTGCATGCTGCACCTGCACTACATGGTATGACCGGTGCATGTCAACAGTACACAACCTATGTCACATACACATCTCTCAGTATTCACACACAACCACTGCAACATACACATCCCTCACTATGCATACACAGGTAATATTACATACACCTCTCACTATTCTGTTCACCCTGTGCATCAGAATATTCGTGCATAACCCTGCACCGATGGCGTGGATGACAGGGATGTGGCACAGGCTTCATCATATGCACTGGGTGATATGTTTGCCAAGGGCATAGGCTGCACCAATGGATAACATCATGTGTGTGTGTGTAAGGGCCGGTGAGTTGATTGGACATGTCTGTTCAGAATGCATGTGGATGTTGTGGAGCCCTACAGTTGTGTTTGCTGTGTGTGTGTATGTGTGTACACAGTTCTGCCATTTGTGAGGCCTACACGGGGTATAATTGACAGCCCCAGATTGTACAGAGCAGGTTGTACAGCTCACTGTGTCCGTCCACGGCCACGTGACCTGTGCCTGCCTGGGGTTGCAGGGGCACTACCAGGTGGAGGTACAGAGTGGCTACTGTCCGACGACACATGTCCGCTGGAACCGTGTCCCCACTGAGAACGTCCAGGGCCACGTCCACATGGCCTGCTGTGTCCTGGTGTTGACAGCACAGCACCAGCTGCACTGCTACTGCTACCGGCACTATGGGAGTGGGCATGTGAGGTGGCACGCTCACGTCGACCTACACTAGGTGGTGTTGCAGGCCTACGTCCACGTGGCCTATGCCTCACTCCTACCAGATGTTCCAGCACAGACAGCTCCCGCTCGCGGATTGCCATGCCTCGGTCAAGGATTCTGACCATTTCACCTAATCGCCTATCCAGAACCTCAGCAGTCTGCTGTTGAGCATTTGCCAATGCCTGGATGTTGTCATTTAGGGTATGGATAGCAGCCCTCTACAGCCTCTGCCCTTCTCTGTTCTGCCGTTCAGCACGTGCCTTTGCTGCCATTAGAGTCTGGAACATGCGTCTGGTGATACTAGCTGCTGCACTCTGCCCTGCAGGTGCATGTCTGCCAGAGGTTCTCCTATGAGCAGCAAAGGCCACATGCCTGTGTGGCACATCTGCAGTCATTACACTGACACCATGGTGTGTAGACACGCCTTCTGTAGCTACCACACGTTCCTGTTCCACGCTAACAGGCACTGACTGTCCTTCCCCTATGGCCACTGGTGATGCAGTATGTGTTGGCAGCAGAACTGTGTGTGGGGAAGAGGGGGACATAGCTGGGATGGTAACCATTGGCACAGATTCAGCCCCTGACAACCCTGCCTGTACCTCATGCATATGTTCTTCACCGCTAGTATCTGTGGGGACACTAACATCAGATGGACCGCAGGAGGGTAACGCACCTACATCACCTGTGAATGCAAAGAAATACTGTAAAGTACAATAGACAGACACACACACACACACACACACACACACACACACACACACACACACACACACACACACACACACAGACACACACACACACACACACACAGACACACACAGACACAGATGCACACACTTGCGCGCACAGACACACAGACGCACACCCGCAGACACACAGATGCACACACAGACACACAGACACACACACACAGACACACACACACACAAACACAGACACACACACACACAAACACAGACACACACAGACACACCATGCATGTGATTTGTCAGATGGCATGCAGCATGCCTGCGATACAGCAGAGGGCATGCAGCTCAGATATTAATAGTGTTAGTAAGCATACCTCCCTGGGGTGCATACTACAGCAAGCAGGTGTCATATCAGTAGCCATGCAGTTCACACAATCATGGTAGCATGCATGCATCCCTGTGATACACCATGTGGCCCAGAACAGGATAACAGTACACATGGCTGACGTGACCTTGACATGTAATCTGCTGACATGTGCATTAACATGCATACATGTCTGACACAATGGTGTCCTGACACATGTACAGCATCATAATGGGCTTCACATTGCAGTGTTGTGTGTATGCCCTACAGATAGAATGCATGTTTAGCAAATGTGCATGAGCATGGGAGGGTAGTGTGAGCCGTCTACATTGCTATACAGTGTGAAGTACAGACACTGTGCCATTGCATGGCATCATGAGGCATCTATGTTGCTGTAGAATGCATAATATGTACACATTGCATAGCCATAACTGCAACACAGTCGTGATGTTCAACAGATCGTATATGGTAGACTTCACTGACAACTCCAGTAGCTGTGCACAGGCTTTTAGGTTGTCCAGTATGCCACATCAACTGTATAATCGGTCAACTAAGGCTATAATTGGACCATGTGTGGACAATGTGCAACAGGGTGTATACACATCCCATGTACTGTGTGGCTACATGTCTCTGGCCATCCCCCATGGCCATGTGTGCACATGTGTTGGCAAATTGTGTGTGATGGCCATCTATCTCACATGTCTGTGTTGTCCCATATGACATACACCCATAGATGTCAGATATGTCACAATACACAGGGCTATGCAGACAATGGGTTGTATGTTTGGTATGTGGGGTATAGGTCATGCGATAGTGTGACAATATTGCAGACAGAACACTACATGTCTGGGACATGCCAGGTGGCACATCACAATGTGTGCACCCAATGCAGGGGCATATGACACAATGGTGACACATGTGGGCTGCCCATATCACAGCTCACTGTGTGCGTACCACACATGTTGTTCCAATGCATACTACATATGCCTCCATTGTAGAACAACTCCACCATTGTATGCACAGCTGACCACACATGTCGCAATGACAAGTACTTTGGTTTCAAGTCGGTGTATCATTTCATTTGTATATATTGCACATGGGTGGCCTGTGTGAATGATGGGTGATGCGACCTGCATATCGTGACTGGAACAAACATCAGGTATGCAAGTGTTAACTGGCCACATGGCAAATAGATCTACACTGTAACATGCCTGATACTGATGACAGTCTCACCTGCAACGGACTCATGTCTGTGCGGCACGCCAGAGGTACCTATATAGGGGTGACACACCAGTATGAACATTATCCATGACTGTATGACAGCCACAGGATGCACTGGGCATGTGAACACATTCACCTGTGTAATAGCATATAGTATGCACATGTGTGCATACACAACGTAGCATACTGTAGTATGCAGCATGTGTGTCCACATACCTTGCATATGTTGTTACTTTACATAATGTACAGTGACACATGCAACTACATGGGATATAATAGCCATATGTGCAGTACTGACTTACCAGGCAACTCCAGGCTCATTGGCTGGGAGACACCCACCTCCACGATGGCAGCTAGTGTTTCTGGATGCTGTTCCCTGGGTGTCCCCAGACTGGCCAGTAGCTCCTCGTTGTGTGTGAGTGGGGGCTGGGTTGGTGGCCCACCACCTGTTCCACCCTGTTCCCTGGCGATTGCAGTGGCACGCTGTTTTGCATGTCGTATCAAGTCCGTGCAGTGTCTGCGCACCTGCTGGTAGGTGCTGTTATGGCCACCCACATCATTCACCCTCCTGCGTAGATCCTGCCACAGGTCATCCCGCTGCTGGGCATGCTGTGGCACATGGCTGAACAACAAGTCATAGTTCTCATGGAGCTGTGGGATGAGGACATCATCCTCCTGGCAGCTGTATGCTGAGAGGCGTGTACGGGGCATTATCTGTAAGACATAATGATGGTAACAGGTCACAGTTTCAGAGATGTACAGAGATACCGCTGCACATACATTTCTATGACATCTACTACATCTGCACAGTTATCTTTGCAAAGCATCATGACACTGACACGACTGATGTGTTTGTGTCACACACATGTCACACCCATTATGCATTGGATATCATCACCATATATGTGTGTCACCTCATTACAGTGTTCATACTCCATATAAATGCTGTCTTGCTGTGGGCATGTCTGTTTGCCTGCACTTGTGTTTTTACCTATCTGCACATGCCTGGATGTGTCCACGGTAATGCTGTTGACCTGGATGCTGTGCATATGTCACATATCAACACAGACACAGCCGTAATGGACTTGAGCAGTGACAATGCACACATACACATGGACACCTGTACATGCATGTGTTTTGCCATATACATCTACACAGCACTGTACAACTGTTCAACATCCTGCCACGGATCGCCTGTATTGCACATGTGATAGACATGGGACAATGGCTAGTCAGATGACATTCGCAGGGATGGTTATCAACCATAGCATGTGCGGGCACGGTTTCCAAGCTGTAACAGACAGCCATTATGCCACTGCAAGGTGCATCAGTGCCACATTACTGATCCAGCCAGTTGATAGAACATCTACCATGCAGCCATCACACCATGTATGACTGGAATGACATGTGCAGCTTTGATGGACAGGGTTGCATGGTATGGCGGGAGTATGTCACATATATGGCACAGGCATCTGTCCAGCCTGTGGCGGTCCTAGTATTAGGACGGTGGCTGTCCATGACATATGTCTTATAGATCAGGATATGGTCATGTAGCATGTCCATCATCATGGTGTAGCAAATGTCTTTCTGGAAGGTAGACAGCATGCTGCATAGTGGAGGTGAGGATTGTGAAGGCTGGTATCGCACATCCATGCATAGCCATTACCCCTTAAAGGTGGTATGTGATCCAATATTGGTCACCACAGTGCTGTATATGCCTGTCCAGTGATCTCTGTGCTCATGGATGGCACCCTGACATGACATGGGTACCTCGTATGACTACCTAAGGGGCCTGGAGATGTCACCAAGTCGGGGGGTGCACTGCACAGCACCATCCCTTACACAGTGTCCATAATGTTGACCACAGCCTAGGTAGTAGTTTATGGGTACAGGGATGTTCACCTAGTGGTGACAATGCTGGTATCATCCATCAGACTGTGCACATATGTCACACACCTAACCCACACAGCCCATTCTGTATGTTGTTCACAACACTGACACAGCTATACTGATAGGTCATGGCCATTCACAGCCTTACATACACAGATGCCTAACATTTGTCTGTGTGGTATGGGCTACAGTGAGGGTGGGGTACAACACATTAACCCTGTTCTACTGTAGCTGGCACTGGTGTGATGTGCACATGTCACTCTTGCACCTTTTGTAGTTGTGAGTCTGTCAACAGGCCACTGGTGGAACACTCCTGTGACATACAAAGGTATTTGTACTCAAATATCCGTGCTGTCTTGTACATCTGTACTGCTAACATCTACAGTGATAATGGTTCATGGACATGCACACCATACTCAGCAGGGTTAAAGTGCGGTGCCACCCAAAATGACTGTCATCACCACTTGTGGGTTGATATTATCCAACACCCTATCTGTATTGTATGGTCATGCTAGGCACTTGTTCAGAACTTGTGAGCATGTCATGAGCTACTGATTACTATAGCACCCATTCCACACCATTTCCCACAGGTACACTGGCTGTCCTACACTTCCCAGCTTGCTTATGGTACAACAGCTGTTGTACACACGTAACGCACATATCCTGTGGGACATGGTTGTATATACAGGCATGTCCAACTGTCACGTACCAGTGCTACTGCCTTTCTATATGAGGGATATGTCGTACATGTGGCAATAGAGCAATTGTCTCATGTACACATTCAATGCTCACCTCCCAACATACGACACTACAGACTGTGGGGGATGCACTTCTGCAGCCGTGCTGGGGGCATAGCTCTCAAGTGTACCTCATTACGAGGAACGTACCTTATTTGGGGTTCTAAAAGGTGCATGTTCCTCAAGGTTCCACATTGAAAGGGTCTGTCACACATTCATTTTGGAAAGTGTTTACCTGCTAGCCATGGCTAAATAGATGGAAATCATATTAATTCATTAGAATATCTTTTTTATACGTAAAACCAACCTATTTTAGCCATCATATGCCCTTCCTAGTTGAAGCCGTTAGTAAGCCAGTTGTAAGTGTTCCACGTTTTGCCCATTTGTCACACAGTACGAGGGCTAATGTTCCTCATTTTGGGGACAGGAGGTTGACAGCTATGGCTGGGAGTAATGCTGTCACCAACCCTGACTGCACCTGACAGTCATTTGTAGATGTGTAACATTCGCAACACACCCCACCCATCACATAGTCTCACATGATCTACACCACTGGCCACACCTACGAGGACAACTTGTGCAGTATGTCTCCATACTCAGTGTAGGCACCAGAGGTAGCCCCCATCATGGAAGACAACATCACCAGCTTATAGCCCACAGACTCATGTGTGCCCATCACATACAGCCAATAGGGAGTTATAACATTCACAACACACCAGTCATAGGTGACTCTGTAGGGAGTCACACTGCAGTTCCACACAGCAGGCTACACAAGGCGATAGTCGCTTACATCTTGCTGTCGGGTAACTGCTTCTGCAACATAACCTACGCACCCATGCCACACCTCACCAGGTACAATGTGACTGTCATTCTCCATGTTAGTGTGACTGCCCTGTGATGCCACTTCACAGAATACGTGTGCAGGGACATGCAATAGCTCACCAGTCTTATAGCCCTGAGGGTGTGGGCCAAGCCCTGGGGAGCATTTTGCATTCGTCCGGACATGATACCACTGTACAATGACCGACTGTGTCACTTCAACAGTTGCCTATGCTCCTATTGTCATTCCACAGGCATCTGGTATCTGTCCGCTTTGACTGACCTGGTCAAACACAATGCTGTGGCACAGATGACTTGCACCTGTCAGCCCTGGGAGTACAGCTCACATGTAAGGCTTTTGCTGCTTCTATACTGCCTGTCTTGCAAAGTTTCCAATAACTGTCACCGGCAGGACGGGAACTGGCAGGCACGACATGGGGTCATGTGACACAATGCTTGCATCTTCCTCTGTGACGCACGCAGGCAAGGCACACCTTATAATGCACCACTCACACATCTCTGTAGTGACTGGGACCTGCCTCTAGGCTCTGCAGAGCACACCTGCAATGACAGGTTATAGACAGACCATACCTTTCAGGCACATACCTGGACTGGCACACCCACAGTTGAGGGGTTCCCATATCCCACTATGTTTTGCACACATCCTGGCATGTTACTTAGCACAATGCATCAGAGGTGCTCCATGTGCAACTAACTGTGTCCGGGACCGCTATACACATTGTAACAAGCTACAGAGTCAACATCATACCCCACGGTTAACATACCTTCTTTGTTGGTATATTGGACAGTGGGCCTCAGACAGCTACTACTGATGTGTGACTGACACTACCCCACACTTAACTGGGATAGCCACTCATGTACCGACACCATGAGTCATAACCTCCGCTCTGCTGGATCAACCCATACACACCACCTCCAAGACCTACATTAACCTTGGCATGAACACTACCACCATGTGACTGGTGTTACACACCTGGGGTTATCCCCTCATTGGTGGATTCCGAACATATGCTAATCAACCTTGTTAGCCACATCCCGGCACCACACCCATCACAGCATACACAGTACATGAGTACTACAACACCTACTACAGACGTCTGCTGACAGCGGTTGTTAACGTCATGACACCCGTGCAGATGGACAATGCACATACAAATGCTGACACATACCCCAGTGCACTTCATTAGCATGTACACAACTGCATGGATCATGCTATTCCACACAGAGCCATGATGGTACACACCAGATAACAGACGCCACTCTGGTGGTCATGTTCCATGGACATATGATGTACAACAACAGGTGTAGGCTGTTGCACAGTGGTGTACATTCCCATGTGTGGGATGGCTCACTGGTCAGCCGTGGTGGGGCCACAGGGTCCCTCATCACATACTCCAAGACTAGCTACGTAAACATGACTGCCACACATTCCGGGGTGTACCACCAGGTATTATGGTGGTATGTCAGTAGTCGATGGCAACTCCCACATCTGCTGTCACATACAACAGTCATTCAGGAACATTACAGACCCAGGTGATGTTGGCAACATGCTGGAGGATGGATTCAATGCTAACATTACACCCTCTCACTCACTACAGGGCCACAATCCATACATGAACATTGTGGTGTCCCTCTGGTCACACCTACACTGTACTGACCTACACTCTATATGTCCTGGAACACTGGCCCCATGTCACCTTCCAACGTCCCAGGCTGTGATGTCCACCAACCTCTGAATGACATGTCTCCCCACTAGGCCACCATATTCAGTAATAGCCTTGTTTCAGACATTGTAGCCCCTGAATGGCACACAGCAGCATTTATCACACTACACACAGGTGGCACCATATTGCACGAGTGGGACTATAGTCCTACACACCTGACTGGACTGTTCTGCATGGCTATGGGGCACATCATCAAGGACGTCATTCACAGAGACATTGTTGGGCTCCCGTCCTTTGCTGCCACCCGGGTTGGGCTTGTTACGGCCAGAGCATGCCCCCTACACATGGTGGACTCCTTTCATACAGTTACCAGGGCAGTTGCCGATGGTACAGGAGTCCACACATCCTACATTGTCCTCTCATTGCCTTTCAGCACCATTCCCCATTCTGGTATTGACAACATACATATCCACCTGCACATCGTACCCTGTGTCTCAGGATGTTATGCAATGTGGCTCATGGACAGGACACACACAGTGAGGCCAGCATACCATAGTACCTACTACATGTCAGGTACATTTGGCATATCACAGTCCCCAGTCATAGGGCCCCTCATGTTCAGTATATGCTTCCCTGCAGAACAGTCCAGCACAGGGGACTTTCCCTTCCTAGCTTTCAAACCCCTGCATACAAAGCGCCATGATTGCTCCACCAGCTGATACTAACTCCATCCATACGGGTGTCGCTGTGACAGATACATGATATGACTATCATGGCATCAAGCTGCATGACACAAGGTGCATGCACATCACCTTTGCATTACACCATTCACCCACTGACTATCACATGGGTGGTAGTCCCCTACATACATATCACATTGTACATGTTTGCAGTACACACATATGTCGCACCCACTCCTGTGGTTACCATATTGCCACTGTGGCGTGGATATCCTTCTACGTGGCCACACCTATCTGTACTGGGTGTGTAGCTGGTACATAGGCACCCATTGTACCTCTGAACTCAAGACATCTACATACATTCAAGGGTACACCACACCATTTAGGGTGTACCTTACACAACAACTACAGCTTTACATACCACAACATTAACACGCCATGACGTTTACTGAGCTCCGACAGTTTAAATATGCGGCTGCACTACGGACACCACATCTGTACACATTTGCATACTACATACTCAGGGGTGACCTCTGCTGATCAGACAGGGCCCATGTCCACAACATTATTAATGGATATACTCCTCATACGCGACATAAGCAAAAGCCACTGTGAGCAACATGCTCATGGATATGTGCACACACGCCATAATGAGTGGGATGTGCTTGAGGGTTACATTCCCAAACAGGACACTCACCATGCTTTGGAACATAAGTCCTATGTACATCACGCAGGGACACTCAGTAGCACTGTTCATGTGATACCTCCCTTGGTGGTTGGGAGACACATGTAGGCCTGGGATCACTGCAGTGGCTGTACTGTGCAGTGGTGCAGGTAACACATGGCTCTGCTGTTCACAGGACACTACCCTAGAGAGGTGCCACTAGTGTGAACACTGTAGTTGTGCTTACACATGAACTTGCCACACTGCATAGTACCCCACTATGCACCTGTGAAGCTATTACATGTCCTTTGTGCATGGTTACTTGGTAGCCCTTCCATTTAGATTAGCTATCATGCTATTACAATGTCTCATGCCTACAAGCCATATGTATCCTGTTATTGTACATGCCAATAGACAATACCTGTGGCATGCATGATATGCCTGTTATGCTGTGTAGAATATCTGTCATATCTACCTACAATACTATACATTACACATATTTCACATAGTATCCCATAATGCAAAGCATACTTGCACAGCAGGACCACCTTAGATATGTCATTAACGTTATATGCCCATACACATGCGTGCTGTGACAGTATATCAACATATACTATCCCCTGCTATGGCACGTCCTTGTTGGACATACCCTACCACTGACGGCGGGTTGTATGGAATTGTTCTATTTAACGCCCTCATGTAGCATCCCTTGTGGTGTCTGTGCTGTGTACCTTGTGTCCCACTGCTGGACGCACAGTTTCTACAAGCGTTAGTATGCTCAGCAGGACATCACTACATAAATACCTTTCCCCACTTTATGCATTGTGGACACATTTAATTAATACAAACCAGGCTATACATACAGTAAAACTAATTAATACAGATCATGCTATACATAACCTTACATATCGGGTGTTCTACATACCTTGTTATCGTTACGACGTTTCGTTTCTATCTCTCTCACAGTGTTTCAACTGGTATTCGGTATGAGCATACGGTTTGAATGTCTGCCAAGTCATCCTTATATACGTCGATACCTGTAACATGTGGATTCATCCCGCCTATTGGTGTTCCTGAGTGACTAATTACTTGCATATCAGCTGTGCAGCTACTCCATTCGCCAATTACACAGCAACAGTGGGGTATAATTGAATTCACCACTTGGGCGTTGCCTATTTGCCCTACCTTCATGGAGACAGTCTGTATTGTGTTTTGTTATGTGTAATTGCAACTGCTATGCATGGAGACAAGTATACTTTGGATTCATGTCCCCCGTGGATTGTG
Source organism: Protopterus annectens (assembly GCF_019279795.1). Lineage (NCBI taxonomy): Eukaryota > Metazoa > Chordata > Ceratodontiformes > Protopteridae > Protopterus > Protopterus annectens. Next base: position 549,360,827 of record NC_056744.1, read on the forward strand.
TGTGACAGGTAGAGTATTTGGTTCAACATGTGGGTGTACCTGTCATCCCAACGTCTGATAATGGAGTATTGTACACAAAACCTGTAACATGGCTGTTTGTTCCATTATACAACGCCTGCAATTTTGCATGACGCCTTTAATTGTGTCTCTCACATGGTATGTTGAGGGTTCTGCAGTTGTAATTGACTGACTGGATGTTTGTGCTGCTATTACAGTCTGTATTGCTTTAGTTTCTAATGTGGGGGATGTCGGTGGGTGTACATAGCATATACAGGTTTGTGGGCGTTGCATTTCTACATAATCCGTATATATGTGTGTGGGCTCCGTCCCTAATTAGAGAGCTAACAGTTAGTAGACTTATGTTATGGGATTGTACGTTGGGCCATTGTTAATTGGTTTCTATATCATCTGCAGGTGAGCTTGCTACTTGTATACCTCCGTAATTGCAGCGATATATCAAGGGATATGTGTAAGTGACAGCTATCCCTTGTATTTCTGTCCCAGATATTTGCAGTCATTGTGGTTGTTTTGGTAAAAGAGCCTGTTTGCCATGGGTTGCCACCTTTTCATATGGTCATTGTTGGACACTTGCGGGACACACAGCGGTGTTTACAGGCCAACACGTAGCCACAGTCAGTACACAGGTTAGCACATACGTTTATCCTCAATACATACCTATTGTTGTGTGACTTTGGCTACTTATCATATTGCATGTAACATTTACGTTTCTTACATACAGGCATAACTATTAAATACGACTATTACATTATATATGGGACATATTTATGTCCTACCATCTTGGACATTTGCCCTTTGTACTGTTTTATGTCAGGACACACCTGCCCAGGGTGGGGCTGTCCCTCCTACTGTGGGACAGGTAGTAACAGTATGCCTATGGCTAGCTATACCCACACCTACCGTACTGATCTGCCTCTGACTTGGCACTAATAAACACATGTTGTGGACACACACACACATTACAGTCACATGGAGACGCACACGGCACCCTCAACGCACACTTACACAGACTACGGCACTCACAAACACAGTTGAACACAGTACCTACGTGGACCGCAACACTGGCAGCAGTGACTAAATGTCCCTTCATATCATCATACTATTACTCGCGGCTGTACTGTTCCGGTACTGTGTTCTATCGGTCTTTCAGCCTTGTGGTTACGCATGTTGGTATGTTACACATTCCATGGTTGGCGGTATCCTATTTCTTTGTACCTCCAAGGTGTTATGAATGTTGTTGAACTTTCTATTATATTTGCAGATATCGCTGAATCCATCTATATCACCATATATCACTCTATTGCCCTTTCTATCTGTATTATATATATGCATATGTGTACATATATATATATATCTATATATATATCTATATATATATATATATATATATATATATATATATATATATAAATATATATATATATATATATATATATATATATATATATATATATATATATATATATATATATATATATATATATATATATATATATATGTGTGTATATAAATATATATATATATATATATATATATATATATATATATATATATATATATATATGGCTGGGAACATGACAGGCACACAGCACCACCATATGCTGTAAGGCTCATGTACTGTTCAGGTGTTGGCATTCCGTGTTCCACTAGCTGTTGTGTTTACAATGTTTGAGGGCTGCCTATGTAGGAGTCACACATTGGGCCACCTATACATTACAATTTACAGGTGGTCATGTTTGTGTGCCATCCATTTTACTGTGTGTGCAGGTGGAGAGGTGTCAGTCCGTAGGGGCCTACACTGTCAGAATATGTGCTATACGTTCCCTCTTTGCCAAGGCGTAGGCATATTGTGCACGCCTCCATCTGCCTACTGGGGCTGGCACAGTGTGTTCATGGTCTGAATCCCTCTGTGCCTGTAATGGCCTTGGCAATTGCGGTGAGCTATGAGGGCCTTCACCATTTTGTCCCTGCTGCAGCTGCTTCTACAGGATCATATTATGTAGCATGGCACATACTATGATGATGTGGGCACACGTGCCTGGAGAGTACTGCAAGGCTCCACCAGATGTATCCAAGCACCGGAACCGTGATTTCAGCATCCCGAACACACGCTCTATGATGATTCTGGTTTGTGCGTGTGCCTCATTATGGCATTCTTCCATGGGTGTGTGTGCATTTCTGATGGGAGTCATCATCCACGGCTCCAGTGCATAGCCAGCATCCCCCACAAGATGGCCGTGTGGGATGTCCCCCCTAGCAAATACCTGATACGGCTGTGAGGCATGCCAGATATGGGAGTCATGGTAGCTTCCAGGGCTGCAAGCACACACATCCATGATAATGCCCTGGGCATTGCACATGACCTGGCAGTTGATGGAGTGGAATCCCTTGCGGTTTATGTAGCACCTACCATACTCACCGGGTGGTGACTTGATTTGTATGTGCGTGCAGTCTATCGCACCCAGTACCTCCGGGTAATGTGCCACACGGTGGAAGTGGTGCATATTGCTGGCCAACTCCTCCTGAGTTCGAGGGAAGTATATCTGCTCATTGGCATGTGGTAACATGGCATCCAGGAACTGGTATAGTACCCTGGATGCTGATGCCTGTGAGATACCCATTATATCTCCAGTTGGCCTTTGAAAGGTACCTGTGGCCAGTATTCGCAGGCTTACACATACCTTCGTGTCCACTGGGATGGGTTCCCCTCTGTTGTTTCTAGTTCTCAGGCGTGGCCGGCACAGCTCCACTATTTGCTGTAACATGTCCCTGTCCACCCTGTAGCGCTCTACTATCTCCAGGTCATGTAGCCCCTGGTAGGTTACCCTTGGTCTGAACACTCTCCTTCTCCTCTGAGGCCTGCGGTGGTTGTCGGCATCATCCTCCACAACACCGTCAGTCTCTAACACATGCTGATGAATCACAGCTATGGCAGCTCCCAACATGTACATTTTAAAAGTTCCCCGTGTGTTTACACCTATGGTGCCGTGTTTGGGAATACACAGGTGTTTGTTGGGTGCTTTCACACTTTATACTATTGTGCTGTGAACACCGATGATGTCATAGGGTGTGTATGTACGATCGTAGCTACAGGGTATCTTATGTGTTTTACTGCCGGAACTACTATTGTGGTGCCTTTGGTGTTGAATTACATTTGCCTGCCGTGGATTACCTCTTGACCTTCCCTTTACATTTCTGCACGTTGCACCTACCATTTTCTGGCGTGCATCCTGCAGCCTACTTTCATTTGTACTTTCCTGGACCTGGCATATCTTGCGTTATGTGTGCTACTGCCAGTCTGCTGTTGGTTTGCTTTGCTCTGCTGTGTCAGGTCTCCTATCTTTGCAATCCAATACCTCCCCTCCTTTCTTTGCATTCCAATGCCTCCTCTATCCTGTTTTGCAGGTTTCTGCAAGCAGACTTGTCAGCTGCCGTCGATTGGCCATCGTGGGTTGATTGGTGTTGATTGCTCATTAGTACTCCAATTACCCTACTTCCGCATTTCCTTCTTTTCTTCCCATGACCTTCCTGTTTGTGCTATTGTTTGCGGCACGTGCGTCCGATTACTGTGTTTCGGGCACGTTTTCATCCCCGTACACATGCACTTTTGGGCACCATGTGTGCTCTCAGCTAAATGATTCTATACCTTCCTCCCAACCCAGGTCCTGCAGCTTTGCTTAGCAACGGACAGGCCAGATTTGCATTGCTCCAATGTGCTTACTGCTACGGTGGCACACCCCTCTGCTGATGTCATGTATCTCCTCTGAGCCACTCCTCGGTGTTATACCGCTGCGCCGTATGGTACAACCTTCATCCGGCGGGATATTTGCGATTCAGTATTATCTGCCTCATTTGCATGGCATTGACTACTAATTCATAGTTACCGCGCCGAACACTATCGCAGGCCCTTAGCAACCCTTGCACCTTGGTTGTGGTGTTCCATGCCTACCATTGTGTATTATGCTAGAAACCTGATTTCTATTACGTTGTGATTTTATGACATTTTTATATTATTTCTTTATGTTACAGCTTCCGCACACATGCCCTGCGGTTGTGCTGTGCGTTACTGTGGACATAACATTAAATGTTGTTATTTACGTATTGTGCATCTTTTCTTATGCCATTGGCTGTGTATTTCGCCATTGGCATATGTTAACATTGTGATACCTGGGTTTGGCCCTCTTCCATAGCTCCGATGTTCTGTTTGGGAAAATGTAAACCGTGTTTTTTGGTTTACATTTCCGTACGCTACGCCTGCACCACTTCATGAATCACTATATGCCTTCATTTGCATGGTGCGACACTGCACATGGGGTGATTAGCATACCTAAGCCGGGGGCTGTGCAGTTCTGGCGTACGCCGGTAGTGCACGTGGAATTGGATCGTACCTGAATCACTCGACGGCCATATTTGGCGTTATACCACCTACGCTATGCCTGCGCCTGGCGCAAGCTTCATGAATCCCGGGGACTGACTCAGTTCAAGTCATTAAATAGTAATTTCAACAATCACATGACCCTTCTGATTAACTAATTTGAAGTGTGGCTCTAAAATAAAGCCGTGGTATACTATAAATCTTAATGTGAGCATAGGTAGAGCGATTGGCAGTTAAAACTAAATCCAGGAAGGTTTCCCAGCTTGAATGAGAATATTAACATCAATAGTGTTTTAAAGTTGAGAAAGGCCCGATTGTGACGTTTTTACATGTACATTATACTGGTAATTGTTCTATTATTGTCCATGAGCACATTGGTTTGACCAGGAAACAAAATTGATTATTGTTTTGGTTATTTACTGTTTCATTGTTTCATGTTTACTGTGTTTCGTTTCATAGGGTTGGAACCTGTATTATAGGATTTTTATGAATTTATATTATATATTTTATCATTTATCTCATATTTTAAATATGTAAACAGTTTTAAGTAGGGAATTTTCATTGTTCATTGGTTTTGGTTCAGGTTTTTGATATCGCTCTACCTATGCTCAAATTAAGATTTGGAGTATACCACAGCTTTATTTTAGAGCCACACTTCAAATTAGTTAATCAGGAGGGTCATGTGATTGTTGAAATTACTATTTAATGACTTGAACTGAGTCAGTATGTTTTTCGTTACCTTGATAAAGCTCGGTAATAACCAAGCGAAAGCGCTTGGTTTTATTTTGTTTTTTTCTACAATAAGGCTGGTTTACTACGCCAAGGACTTTTCTGGTTTGATTCTACAACATAGATGGTTTAATACGTTATTTTGCTGGTTCTTCCGGGTCCTGTTGTGCCGGGCCTGTTCGTTTGTTGGCTTGTTCTTGTTTTTTAGATTTATAGACCTCAAAAGTGGTAAACTAACCTTTGTCAAGTCTGATGATGTCACCATCCTACAAATATACCTGTGGAAAAGAGACCTCCCTGTAATGTGTATAGTGTGTCGTGTTAATGCATACTCCTGTAGTGTCATGGAGTAATTAGGTAGGGGTTTGCATCCTGCACTGGACAACTGTGTGTGTTTCTGTGTTGCCTTCGTGAGAAGGAACAATTTAGGAGAGTAGTAAGAGACCTCAAGAGCAGTAACCCAACCTTTGGCAAGTCTGATGATGTCAACATCCTACAAATATACCTGCGGAAAAAAGCAATCCCAATAATGTGTATAGCATGTCGTGTTAATGTATACTCTTGTAGTATCATGAAGTTGTTAGGTAGGGGTTTGAATCCTGCACTGGGCAAGTGTGTTTGTGTGTTGTCTCCTTGGGAAGGAGCAACATTTTAGGGGCATAGTAAGAGACCTCAAAAGCGGTAAACTAACCTTTGTCAAGTCTGATGATGTCATCATCCTACAACTATACCTGTGGAAAAGAGAGCTCCTAGTAATGAGCATAGCGTGTCATGTTAATACGTACTGCTGTAGTATCATGAAGCCTTTAGGTAGGGGTTTGAATCCTGTACTGGACAAATTTGTGTGTGTTGTCTCCTTGGGAAGGAGCAGCATTTTAGGAGAGTAGTAAGAGACCTCAAAAGCACTACACTAACCTTTGTCAAGTCTGACGATGTCACCATCCCACAAATATACCTGTAGAAAAAAGAGCTCCCAGTAATGTGCATAGCGTGTCATGTTAATGCGTACTCGTCTAATATCATGAAATAGTTAGGTAGGGGTTTGAATCCTGCACTTTGTGAATGCGTGTGCTGTATGTTTGTGATTCTGTTGGTCAATGTGTTGTGGTTTTTGCTTTTACCACTGTATGAGCTATCAGTATGCATTGCACATGTGAGCTAGCTGTGTGGCAAATACATATCCGTACATGTTACCTCAATGATTGCATGTGTGGGAACCCTGCTTTCTCCAAGAACAAAGCTGTCATCCTTGCCAGACTGTGCTGCTCCTTCCCAGACCTTAGGTCACATCTGTATGCTTGTAACTCAACTGAAGCAAACAGTGCTGTAACCATAAAAGTTCAACAGAAAAGAAAAAGCAGCAAATGCACTGTGTGCAAAATTCCATCTCTGTGTCTTGGGAATTTACCTCTATTCAATGCTCATAACAGTCCACAACACCTTCAATAAAACCAAGTAGAAGTGAACAAAAGTTTATTGTAATGCCAACAAACAAAGAATGGTTAAGCGCTTTCACTTGAGACGGAATTTTGCACACAGTGCATTTGCTGCTTTTTCTTTTCTGTTGAACTTTTATCTGTATGCTTGTGACAAGCCCAGCCACTGCAGTGATCCCTGGCCTGGGTCATCTGTGTCACACAAAGTCATTACGATTCCTATTGGAATGTGTGAGTGAGGGTCTATGGCCGAGGTATATGTCAGACCTGTTCAAACGCAGCAAAGTCTGTCAATGATGACTATTCATAACAGGTATTTAACAACCTTTGTGGATACGCATGCAGACCCCTTATTGCTTATGTGATCCACCAAGGGATTCCAAAATACCTTTGGAAATGTGATTAACAAAGGAGAGATGACATAACACTTGGTTGCATGTACACATTGGTACCTGTTCATCATGTTGGTGGCTACTACCTATGTGGTACTGTGGGGATAATATGTTTCGTAAAGATGGATGACTCTGCTTAGTTTGGCTTGGAGCTTTACAGCATGGGTTTGACAACAGGCATCTGTCTGAATGAGACCCTTGTGGAGGATGTGTGTGTCATCTGGAGAATGCATCATAGGCCACAGTATGCATTACCAGATGTGGACGGACATATCCCTACTGTGATTGCTTGTACCTAAGAGAGCTATATGCCAAACAGGAGTGGTCTCAGTAATGGGTGCAGGTGAATACCAGTAGTTACTAGCATTGTATAGTACCTGAAGGATCCAAATGTTACTGTGTGTCCTACATCTGTGTGTCGGTTATCAAGACATCATCTAATGATTGATTATGGTCAGGCTGTTGAAGTGATGTATACTACCAGAATGCAAAACAATGACAGATAGTAACAGTATCACCCACAGCACAGTGTCAAACCATGTCATACACACATGTGTAGTCAGGTTCCAGAATGTGTGTAGTACAATGCATACTGGCCACCAATAGAAACTATGGAGTGTTACTGTGTAATACAGAGCATGTCACCCTGGCCATGTGTCCACTATACACGTACATGCAGACAGAGCACCTCCATGTTCACAACTGTACACCTGCAAATCTGTGCTACACACATCCCACACATACTGTCCACTCTCTAACACATGCTGCCAATACTGCACACATCAGCCAAGTGGCATGTGGTCAGACAATACACAATTAGAACCAACACTGGTGTAAACAACACTACAATGACAATCATAGCTTTAATGCATCATGCCTGCTAAGTTACACCTTCAAGCATATCATTACACCCTACTGCTGACAACATGCTAATATTGCTATACTGCTATATAGACACCCTGTGCATCAGCACCATGGTAGCCTGTTCCTGCATTGATGTTACAGATGACAGGAGGTGGCACAGGTTTCATCATATGCACAGGGTGTGTTGTTGGTTTGCCAGAGGCCTACAGTGAGCCATCCAATTGACATGTGTGTGTGTGTGTGTGTGTGTGTGTGTGTGTGTGTGTGTGTGTGTGTGAGCGGCAAGAATACTGGAATGGGCCAATATTGTTGTAATGTGTGTGGGTATGTGTTAGCCCTAGGTGTCTGGAGTATGTGTGTGTGTCTGCATGCACACAGTTCCGCCATGTGGCTGCCATATATGGGTATTTGTGGGACAGCCACAGACTGTACCTGTGAGGCTATACAGATCACCATCTCTGGCCATGGATACGGTACCTGTGCCTGTCAGGGGTGCTACTGACACTATCAGGTACTAAGCCAGACTGGGTATTATCCCCAGAGGTGGATGGATGTACACTGGACACAGGTCCCTGCTGGGACTGTCCAGAGCCACATGCATGTGGTCTTCTAGAACGTTCTATGGACAGCCCACCCCCAACATTGCTGGGGCTGGTACTGGTACTACTGGAGCGGCTGTGGCTTGAGGGACGTCCGTGGCGACTGCCAGCTGCTGATGTTGCTGGCATACATCCATGTCGACGTCTCAACCATCCCGCACTGTCCTGACACATGGACATGACATTGCGGAGGATATCTAATGTCTCTCCCCAACGTCAATCAGTGACCTCGGTGTAATGACGGATGGCACCTGCTAGGTCACGGATACTGTCAATGACGGCAGTGTTATGTGCCCTCTGTGCCCTTAGTCCCTGTCTGGTGTACCGTTCCATACATGCCTTTGCCTCCATGACAGCCTGGAACATGCGTGACGTTGTCAGACCTGTGGCACGTCTGCCAGTGGCATGATGAGCAGCAGTGCTCCTACGAGAACCCCTGGACATCTGCCTATGTGGTCCCCTTCCAGACATCTGGGTATGGCTGCTGTGTTGGGATGCACTTGAGATGGATACCACACTGTCCTGGCCAATGCCAACTGTATGCTGTCCCTCAGCTATGGGCATTGGTGATGGATGTATTGGCAGTATGAGTGTATGCATGGATGGGGTGGACAGCTGTGTACTGTCGATTGGTGGCCCAATGACAGTCCCTGGCAAACACGTCTGTGCCTCAACACATCTATCTTCATTATCACTATGTGGCTCAGTGACATCAGTTTCCCTGCTGCAGTGTACCAGCCCTAACACAGCACTTGTGGGACGAAGACAGGAAACACACTTTACGACCTGTACATGATGTCAGCACACATGCACACATGCACACATGCACACATGAACACATGCACACATGAACACATGAACACATGCACACATGCACACATGCACACATGAACACATGAACACATGCACACATGAACACATGAACACATGCACACATGAACACATGCACACATGCACACATGAACACATGCACACATGCACACAAATACACTCCTCACTACAGAAGACACACACACACACCCCAAAAATCCAAAGCATAATCAATAGTGGTTGAAGGTGGGTTACAGTATCACAAGGCAAATGGTCATATCACACATGTCAGCATGCAGAAAATTTGTTGCTCAAGACCATGCAGTGCGAGTATAGACAGCCCTTGTTAATAACAGTATACATGGCTTTGATGCATGTGTGTTGTTGTTCCGTTATTGGCCTCACCCTGGAACGCAATGTGTACATGGACACAGCATTGCTGTTCAAGTATAAAAAGGTCTGCAATGTCCTGTGCACTATCACTCACAGGTATACATACAATGGCTGGATGTGTATCTGTTTGTCACATACATATCCATTTCTAATTACAGTGTCTGTGTCTGTAGCAGATAATTGTGGACACAGGTTTAGCACATGCATGCTATGTATACACACAGGATGAGTGGTGCATGTATACATGATGGAATACCATTGCTCAACATGGCCATTCTACACTGGTTATGGTGAGTGTAGGATATATTGTGGACATGCCAGTGCCAGCCATGACATGGCATGCTACAACATTACTGCAACATTAAACATCACACATACCCAATGTGTGTCATGTGACCTATACACTCAATAGCATTACAAGACATATATGTGTCATTTTGTACAAATGGTGATTGCTATGCATATTGTGTATAGGTGCATATGTTTGCACACACACAACATTGAGGTGCATAGCAATGACTGCTATGTGTAGTACTGTGGTCACTGTAACTGGATGGGGTGTAGTACCATGAGCCATCAACATCATGCATCATGTGGTCACTCAAGGCTACTAATGTGTGCCAGACCGCCACCTAGCATGCTGTACCTGAACTGCAGTACCGTGGCTACATTCACAATTACACAGCCACTTGTTACATGGGTTTGTAAGGTGCCCAATAGGGAGCATTGCCTAACATGAATGTGTTATGTGTTGAAGAGTGTCACACAGCCCCATGATAGGCCTCTACCCCTCAGGTATATTATGTGTGCTGTGTGGATGACATGTGGGATACTGAAGTGTGACCTTACAGCGGGTGTCTGGATATGCCATATGTAGCATGTTAAGGTGTACTGCGTATGACAAAGTTGTGTATGTTGTGTACATCTGTATCAACTATGCCTATCCAATGTCCAGTACAGTATTGCCACAATTGTGTGTGATGCTTTGTGTATTGCATGTGATTGAGGCAGCTACTGACATTACTGAGATGTGCATAGTCTCACAGCAAACATGCACAGCATGCATTATGCGTAGGTGTGTTACATGTACATGGCCTACACCTCACCGATGACATGCACATTTCATTAGCAATATTAAATTTATAACACACTCACCAGCATCGACCGGCTGCCTTGCTGTCACACCAGAGGGACCTACAAGAATATGAGACGGTTTGTCAGTGGCCACAACTGTGGCATTGCTACTGTGAGTTTGCTAAACTACAGTAGTACAACAGTCGACAGTCACAGGTATACAGATTATATTCCAAATATCAGTATTGCACAACACTAGGCAGCACAACTGCTAAACACACAGTACACATCTCACATATGCATAATCTACCAATACAGGTAACAGTAGTCTACAGATAGGGCATGTTACCTGCACGCTCCATGTCAACATGCTGGGTGGCTGCGGCCTCCATGATGACACATGTATGTTGCTGTTCCTGTTGCTGGCCAGGAGCCACCATGCTTATGAGCAGCTCCTCCACTCTGGTGAGGGGGGATGAATGGCTACCCCACCACCTGTGGCAAGCTGTTGTCTACGGATATCAGATGCATGCCACCAGACATATCTATTTAAATCACTGCAGTGATGGCGTACCTGCTCATATGCCCGGTTATGCATGCCTATGTCATTTACTCGACGAACAAGATCTTGCCACAGTGCAGTCTGCTCTTGCTGGTCCTGGCTGGTTCTAGAGAAAAGCAGGGTGTAGTGCTGCACCAGGCTAATGTGTATTTCCTGTTCCTCTGCAGCTGTATAACATGGGTTGCGTTGGTGGGCCATGCCCCTGGAAGACAATTAAACAATATTTGTGAGCAAGTCATGTGGCACACTCAACATTCTAAAGTACAGATATCAATTAACTGCCATATATAGCATCCGATTGGCTGTCAGAGGATACACACATTCAATAACACATATTAGTGCTCAGGCCACAACTGGCTGACAGTGCCTGGCATGCTCTATATATCAAACCATGCCCTGCACAGCAGGAAAGAGAAGCCAGTATGTAAGACTATACACCAGTACATGGCACACTGTATGTGACACAATGCACCACCTAGCCACAGGAGGTATATATCAAGCTAATGCATAAAGAAAGATGTCATCCATTGCAATGAATGTAAAGTACAGTTACAGTATTACCAGTATACCACCCTAGTCGTTGATGCCAAACCCCTGCCTAACATATGTGCACAGTTGTTAATATAGGTGGCATACTGCTGTACTAGACTATACATGTTGCTAGATACACACGTATACCCTGTAATACACATATGATTGAGGGCATGGTACAGGCATAATTACACACACATCAGACATACATACAACACACAAATGTATGCCAACCCAAATGAGCTTTACCTGTGTACCATATAGTACTGTGTGTCACTACTTACAAAACCTTATGCCTGAGATATGTAATCTGTGAGGACTACAGGGAACACACAAAACAGTGTTTCCAAGCAATGTGAAAATACACCATACGGTACTGTTTAGGCCTACAGCTTCAGGTAGTACTACAGTTCATATGGGAGTTGGATTCACCAGCAGTACCACTCACTAAGCATACATGTATTGCTTTAGCCTACAATGGGACACCACAGTCGACAACAAGGGACTACGTCACACCGTATGCTATACTACTTTTTCTGCCTAGCAATAGCATACACATCTTTTGCTGGGATCACAGCTAGGACACAAACTACCATGACAGAAACAATTTCACACTAAGCTATCACACCTTTACAGACCTTGCACACATTCATCAACACATTCACCATCACACTCTGTCAACCTCACATAGCAATTATTGCACTAAGTACATGTGTGTGTGCATCGTGTCATAGGTAGGTAATACACTATTGGCCCTAGGGCCTACAGCAGCCTAGCCATGCGCTACCCTGGCCTTTGACACACACGTAATTTAATTTCACTTGCTCCTGTCAACCAGAGCCACAGAGGTGATTCCCGGGGTGTATTTCCTATCTCCCAACCAATCATCAGGAGTATTTATGACAACTGCTAATGAGGAGCTTTGTTTGCTATTGATAGGTGGTTTGTTCCAGAATATGGCATGTCTCTGAGATAGGAATCTATCCTTCCAGCATGTGCTGTTTAGTGAGCTGACAAGGTTTAGGGCCCTAGAGCGTGTATCTCGGAGTGATTGTAATATGTTTACATGGAGGATGTCCAACACCAATGGGTGTGACATAGCTCTGTATGTTAGGCAGAGGTCACCTCTGGGTAGGCAGTATGCAACACAGTCTAGCTGTGGTTTTGTGAGTTGGTCTGCATAGGGCATCTGTTTGAGGCCGGTATTACTCTTTGTGAGGTATGTCTGTGGCCTTTCCAGTTGCTGTAGTTGTCATGTGAGGTACATACCACATGGGGCATTGTACTCTATAATGGGTTTTAAGTGTGATGAGTAGAGGGGAACAGTGACCTATATTTCCCTATATGACACACCTTTTGTGATGATGTGTACCACGTAGACAGAGTACATGACTAGTGTGGCACTGTGATTATCAAAGGGGAGGCTACTGTCCACCTGTGTCCCATGTTCCCTTATCACACCTTCAGTGTTAGGTAGACTACCAGCTATGTGGTAGTTAATAGGTACAGTGTTTTGGCAAGAAGGGATGGCACTGCAGTGTCAACACTGAGCTTCAGTCCATGCCTTGGTCACCAGGCACCTGTTGCAGTAAGTATGACCCCATGTCTCTCTCTCTCTCTCTATATATATATATATATATATATATATTTATATATATATATCTATGTTTATCTATCTATATATATATATATATATATATATATATATATATCCATACATACGCACATACATATGAACATCCATTGCTGTACATATAGATGTACATATAGGCACATATACAGCCCACTTTTCATGGTGGGAATATCAATTATGTGACAGTTGTGAGATATACAGTTATGTAATAATATTGCACAGTGTTGTGCGGTATGCATTGAAGGTGTCCTCAGCCCATGTAGCTTTAGCAGGCCTTACTGGCTGCAACACTGCAACACTGACAAATCATACCCACAGTGCTTAACCACCACATGTCAGATACCAGCACTGCATGCTGTTTTCTTTGCCACACCCTACAACCTACATAGAAATATGCACATAACAACCTTCAACAACACACACACACACATATATATATATATCTATATATATATATATACACCCTTCACAAACAGTTGCAGTATGTCCCTTGCCCTATGCACATGTACAGATACATATAGACATGCTGCCACATATGGATGATTCACAGTATGTAGAGTACTCTTCAAAAACATCTACTACATGCCAACAAATGCATATGTGTTACATACCTTTCCTTTGTATTTCTCTGTTCCGTCTGTTTTTAAAGGAAATATTTTTTTTGGGGCGGGTGGTTTCTCTGTCTGTTGATGTTGCTCTTTCTTTTTCTGTGTCTGTCTGTTTCTGTCTCTTTGTCTTTGCCTGAGTCTCTGTCTCTGTCTCTCTCTCTCGCTCTCGCTCTCTCTCTCTCTGTTGCTGCAATGATATAATTGCATGTGTGGACAGCAAGTGCAGCCTGCTTTTCTAGGTATCTGCACATGTGCATGTGATGGCCTCTGCACCAATTGCTGCCCACCATTTAGTAATTGCATGCAGCCTGCTGTGTGGTAATTGCAGTACTCACTGTCATAGCAGCCCACTGCTATAAAATGCTAAGTTAGGTAGGCGTAGCCCTTTCAGCTTTCCAAAGTGGGGCCCATGCTTGTTTGCTGTGGACACCGTTGTGTCAGCCAGAAGGTTGGTATACTTCTTATATCTGAAGCTAGGGTTGTAGCCAGTGATTTGCATGTTGTACTCAAACCTGACTGTTGCTGCTTCTAGTACACACTTGTCAGTGTAGAATATTACTCACCCCTCCACATGCTTACACAAGATACATGGGAGTATGTACTTTCTTTTCTAATTAGACAATTAACTGCCATACAAAAGTAGTTATTGCAATGTATTCATCTGGCACATGGACTGTTTGTGAACTACTATACTGTAAATATTAATTACCTTACTTCTGAACAGTTTGTTGTTTATTTGTGTTAACATTAGCACAGGCTGCTCAAGACAACTGGACACATTTCAGTACTGAGTATGCCTACCTACATCCTTGGTAGAGCCTGAATACACAGGTATATTGTTCTTTTGGGTAGGGGTGCAGAAGTACAGAGAGCATTATTTATTATTGTGTGATGTTTATCTTGCTGAACATACAGGGTTGCTGTGTACCTGTTAGTCTATCAAGGCAAGTAGTCTGTCTGCGTAGCTCCCACCTGTGGACATATCCGGATGGTAGCCAGAGGTTAGCCTATTATTCTTTGTCTGTGCACCACACAGGTCTTTTCAGCACTGGAACATTGGCATTGTCACAGTTGGTTGCTACCAGTACATGGCTACATCCTTTGATATTTCTGTGTTGTACTCCTACATAAGGGTATGCTTGTGGGACTCCTTCCAAAGCTATTTGCAGAGTGTGTAATAGCAGAAAAGCTGATATGCCTGTGTGTTTCTGCCTCTGCCAGGCCTCTGATACACTCAGGAATATATTTGAACAGCCTCAGGGAAAGGTACATATAAGTGAGGTACACCTGTAATATATTACAGACATTAAGTTGAGACTGTGAGAGAATCAGAGCATATGTATTAATACACCTTTTCTGACATGCAAGCAGTGTCTACTCTTACTTATTGACATTATTCATTAAGTGTAATTCCCCACTTTTCTGCCTAATGTCAGTACTTTTCAGAGGGATTCAGAGGGACACAGCTAACATTTGGTTACGAATCAGGGACATCCCTGACAAGCAGTCACAGTTGGGAAATATGGCCTCTGCCCTATTCAAATATGCCAGTGTTTATCCTGCTCTGAAATTGCGTGGGGTTTATAAAGTGCTACTGTAACATTATTTCCTGCTAGAATGGCTGGTTCTCTTTTCACAGTCATGTCATGCAATTCCACAACAACTGCTGGTAAAGATCCACATAACAAGATTTGTGTTATGGCATTCCTATTTTCCCTTTACATTCACTCATTACAATGCATGATATATTTATTACAGCACCAACTTGTTGTATGTCTACTGTGGCTTAGTGGTACTTCATGCAGTGTAGTGTGCCTGGGGTTTGAGACTGACAGAGGTGTTTTATTTTGCTGCTCAGCAGAAAAAGGGCCCTGCCATGCAGAGTGACTAAGGCACTTTTAAGCAGTTGTAAGCGGGTTTGCGCGGGTTTGTGTGACGCTTAGCAATACTCAGCTAAGTGCACACATGCGCACACTCGCTCAAACCCGCTTACTACTGCTTAAAAGTGCTTACTCTCGCTAACCCCCATGCTAATTTCTTTGAAAGAAAAGAAAATGGGGAGATAGGAAAGTGGTGAAAAAGGGGGCACAAAGAGGGAAAGACAGTAGGGAAACCAGCTCGGGATGTGCAGGAAGGGTGTAGGGAAGGACCATAGCTGCCCATTTCTTTACCAGCAACAGCTGTGTTAGAAATTTGGAGTGAAATTTGAAACCTTCCACCCCTGAGAGAGGGGTGAGGACAACAATGTATGTTGTACTGCCAATTATAATTATCAGTTTACATGTCCAGCGGACATGTGTGCAAAATGGGCAGCTATATATGGGGCGTGATTTTTTGCGGGAGCAGATTGCCCGTTTTTTTTTTTTCAGGTGAGAGTGGAATGTGAAGTAGGGGAGGTAGGTATATTGTGGGAGGTAGGTTGGGGAGGTAAATAGACAAGACAAACAAGACGCATACAGAGGCAGAATATGACACATGGGTTGGGTGAACACAATTGACGGGGATGGATGTTTGGAAATCGCAAGCCCATGAGCCCATAGATGGCAACAGTGGAACTGAGATCCCCACCCATGGGCAGTCACCACTGCACCTTCACAGCCCAGAGGGTGGCTGTGCTGGGGGCTGAGTAGGAGGGGCAGGCTCACCCGTGAGTAATGCCACTCGTGCCTCGAGCTGGCGTAGAGCATCAGTGACCGAACGCTTGATCTCCCTATGCACCACAGCCTGGACCGTTCGGAGGGTGATAGGTGGCCCTCCTCCAGCCACACTTGCATGGGGGGGGGGTCGAGCCCCATCCCCTGCAGCGCTTCCACCTGAAGGTGGCACAGGGCCACCGGAGGAGGAGGTCCTGGGCTGGGCACCGGACATGCTGGTGCTAGGTGCCATCGCCAGCTGAGGTGGGTGAGGAGGGTCCGCTGGGACCGGCCTTCCCATACGTTCTATGTTTAGCAGGATTAATGACAATATGGGTTAGTAACAGACAACAGCATTCCAAATTAGTTGTAACAGCATGCAGTAGTATTCCCATTAACCCAACACACAAGAATTCCAACAGTTGAACAGCAAGCATAACACATGCATATTTAGAACAACAGTGGACATTCCAACAGCATGCAGGGTTGATTGGTGGCAACAGGCCACCAAGATTGTGGTATGTGAACAGGGCACATGCATCAAAGTACATGGAGATATTTATAAACCAATAGGACATATGTCCCAACAAAGTTTTTCAGATTACACATACCCATTTAAGTGTGGAATGGCGTTATTTATGACCATAAAGTAGGATGTAAAAGATCACTCCATTAACAACTTATATATACTTATAAGTTTACTCTACATTCCTACTGACTGCAGGTATATATCCCCTACATGTATTATTACACTAGACAGTGTCCATTAAATTGTGAAATGGGTTTTGATAGTTGTTTATATATCTGACCTGTATCTGACATACAAACTGCTCAGAATGCAGATGTTACTGCTACATATTTATATATTTCATTTATATTCATATATCTACATATCTGGCTGTTTTCAGGTGGCATTATCAGCTACATTTAAACAGACCCCTACATTTCTAGCAGCACACTGACATTTCTGGGGAACACAATCACAAGCTACTCATGTGCCAGATTAACCTGTACATGCTAGCCATGAACCAACAGTTGAGGACTGTATATATGCTTAAGAGCTACTGGCATTCCCTTCATCCACTTTATATGGACCTACCCAAGTTTGGATTGACAGCACTTTATACAACTGTACTATTTCCATAATGCAAGGGTACAACAACATATCAAAGAAAGTGACACGGACACAGTCCAGGAATTATACCTTTATTAATTACATTACACACTTTTGTAGTGGCTCTGTCATTCATTTCATATTTTGGTGCATGCAGAATACTTTTATTCCAGACTTATTATACCTTTATTAATGGGTTACAACACTTTTTCACAATATCTCACTTATTTTATATTACATTACATGCAGTGACTTTATTCAAGACTTATTATACCTTTATTAATGGGTTACAACACTCTTTTTCTGGCTCTCTCACTTATTTTATATAACAGGACATGCAGAGAAGTTATTCAAGACTTATTAGACCTTTATTAATGGGTTACACCACTCTTTTTCTGTCTCTCTCACTTATTTTATATAATAATACATGCAGAATAATTACTAACCTGCCTGGTGGCACAGCCTTAGCAGCCTATCTGCATAGGCTTGCTGATGCTGATTCACAGCACGGACACCTGCAGCTGTGAAGTAAATGAAGGGATATTGAGACATACCTATCCATTATATAGACTACAATAGCATTTCTTACATACTTCATTCCATGGCTACCTACTCAGTAGTGGGGTATCTTGCATGTCACGGGCCTCCTGTATCCATCGGTTCAGTAGGTCCTGCTTCTGTCTCTTCAGGTCTGCATGGTGGTGACGGACCAGCTCACCAGTCTGAGGGATGCCTGTGGCACTGGTGAGATCATGAGCTAAATGGTTCCAAGCCTCTGCTTTGTACTCCGTCCCTTGAAACTGGCCCTGCAGGAGTCTTGACTCATGATGGTGGACATGGAGCCAAACCATGTATTTTGACTCCTCGATGCCCCACCATTGCACTCGAAAGCGAGTACCCTCTCCAGCACCAGCCATTCTGAGTGCAGATTGGAGCTACAATCAGTTATGGTGAGTATTCCCACCTATGGAGCTTAAATATGCCTCATTTCCTGCACTTATTTGTGATTGGCCATTTTTGAAAATTCTCAGCTAACAGAAAACCTGCTTAGCAATGGTTAAACTTCCATTTATAAGTATATGTATGTTGACAGTGCATGCTTATGCTAAGCTGTCATGGCTTAGTGGTTCAGCACTTTGATTATGGTGCACAGTGTCCCGGGTTCAAGCCTTGTCATTGCTTTTTATTTTACTACTGTCCAGACAGGCTAGGGGGTGTGGCTGTGTTTAGGTGAATTTGCTCAGCTTTGCTCTACGTTGCTCCACGTTGCCCAACATTGCTCGACGGTGCGCTGGTTAGAGCTGTGCGCAGCTCCGCACAAACCTATTGCACTAGGTAAAGCACTGCTTAGCTATGGGCAACTATATTGCACTAGGTACAATGCTGCTTAGCTATGGGCAACTATATTGCGTTGGGTACAATGCTGCTTAGCTATGGGCAACTATATTGCTCTGGGTACAACGCTGCTTAGCTATGGGCAATTATATGTCAATATCCTTAATGCTGCTCACCCTCTTATATTTATATATATATATACATTTTGTTCACTAATACATAGGCCATTTCAATGCTTTTTACTAAAATTTTATTCATATATGTCAGGAATTATTTTATATACTAATTTAAAACATACAATAGACAGGGGAGTGGTGGGACTAGAACCAGGAATGCATCCTCTTTGTGCGAAGGCTCTACCACTACGTTATTGCTATTTGGCTTAATTTGCATAAACATTTCTTATTATGCTCTTTGATGTCGAAATTGCTAACTGTAGCTAAGCAATAGGCACACCCGTGCAAACACGCGCAAATACGGGCAACTATATCAGGAATTATAAAAAAAAAAAAAAACAGTTTACATTTTAAAATTACAAAGGGGTTTAGTATGTGGGGATGTATTAGGTTTACATTTTACAATTACAAAGGGGTTTTGTATGTGGCGATGTGTAGTGTTTGCTATGTGTACATTTCAGCGGACTCGCTCATTACACTTGTCATTTTCACATTTATATAGTTGCAAGGGCGTGGATATTTGCACTGCTTGGCAGTCCGTCACGCCCCCTGCAGTCTTACACGCTCCATGTTAGCCTTCCAGTTGAGTCAGTGTGCCCTCATGAATATGCATGACGCGGTGACGTCATAGTCTTACACGGAGGATTACTGAATCCCCCCATGTGTTTTGAGTAAAAAAATAGAAATTAATAACATTTTGTAATTCAAAATAGAATAAAATCTGGCACATTGTTTCTTTTGTATTTTATACACAGTTTCTAGATGTTCTACACTTCCTAGTTATTACAGTGATTCATAGAAACGTATTGCCAGATTCTATAGAAATAAAACATATTGTACTTTCATATCGCTCAGTTCTGAATAGAAGAGATATTTCAATTATCAAGGAATTGTGAACACTTGGGAAACTGATTTCCCTTCTTTGCAGTCAGCAATTATGCTGTCCAAGCTAACATAATATACAAATGAATAGTTCATCTCTGTGGCTTTGTGAATCTGTTATAATTTCCAAAAAATATAATATCTTTCTGTACGATTAAAATCAAAGTTCAATATTTTTCTTTAGGTCTTATACTTTTTTCAGAAGGCAAGAAACTGAAAATTATATAGCCATTGCACTGGCTATGAAGACTACATAAAATGGAAACTCGTGAACATTAGTTCAAAGTGACCTTGTCTGTAATCATTCGTAATATTGCTTATAAAATGAACCACTGAAAACAGAGCTGAGATTGGTTAAAATGGTACAGGCACCTTATGTATGAAAAACAATAACTAAAAGCTCTTATACTAATTCAAGGCACATGCTGTTACGTAACAAAGAAATGAATATCACTAAACAAAAATAATTTGAAGACACAGTTGACATCTTGCTAAAGCTAAAATCGCTACAAGAACCTCTATCACCCATTGATGAGATCACAATAATACCGTCTATAACAAAGCATAGAACATGCTGCTTGTCTGACACAATAAATGTTAAAAAATTGGTATATGTAATCACCATGACATACTAAGCTCATGTTATTGATTCTAATTCCAGTAGCCCTGCTCTAAATCTTATTAGACAAACATTACACACCATAACTGCATTCTTCACTGCACAGCAAGTAATAACGTTGAAAATGGCTGTATTTGCTAAGCTGTAAACAAAACCTGATCAGCTGTGGCTTAAGCAATATTACTTCAGTCATTATCAATAGCATATATTTACTCTTTCTTAAAACAGTAATATGTGTCCTAATAAAAGAATGCAGCATCAAATAATGGCAGCTCTGTTACATAATTATCTAGCCATACACATAGAAAACGTAAAAATAACAGCTTGCAGCAGTGGTGCGGTAATGCATACACAAACATATTACATGTTACACTTATTCCATTTTCATTTTGAATTTAATAAATGTTGAAAAGAGGACATGTTAAATGTTGCTTTAACTAGTCCTGTTTAAAGTATCAATGTAATAGCCAATATTACCATGTGAGTAGATGCGCTTATCAAATTCCTTTCAATGTAGACTCGTCCCAATGTCAACAGGGCAGACCTGAGTTCTCACTGATCAACTTTTTTAGTGTCTTATTGTGTAACAGAAATCATCTGTAGTTAGAAAACTCCCACATGCATGCATATACCCCCACCCACACACACATATAAAGATCCACAAAGACATTTTTAGCATTCGTATGCATACAAATATATTCATACATTAGCACACTCACAGAAACAGAGATACACCGCACAAGCTGACAGACCCACAGACAGACAGACAGACACATACACACAAATATAGACACATACACACACACACACACACACACACACACACACACACACACACACACACACACACACACACAAACTCACATGCAAAGACGCACATACATGCATGCATGCATATACATCACATAAGCAGACTGATCCACAGGAAGGCAGAGAGACAGGCACACAGACACACACATACACACAAACACATACCCATATACACATCCAAACTCACATGAAAAGATGCACAGAGGACTCTATGGTATGCACATGCATGCAATAACCTTGATAGACAAGTATATATACACACACACACACACACACACACACACACACACACACATAGAAATACTGATAAACCACACAGACAGACACATAGCAAACACACACACACACACACACACACACACACACACACACACACACACACACACACACACACATGCACAAACATGCAATCAGTTCTCCAAATGTCCACACATATGCTATAAGAGTTCTAACAAAATGGCACTTGGAGATTATCAAGTACATATACAAAGTGCATGATCAATGATCTATATCATCTAGAACTAGATTTAACCATAGGAAATGATTTTCCTATAGGAAAGGAGACCAAGGGACTATAGCCAGAAGATTAATTTTTAACTATTAAGACACATTTTCTATGTCCTTCTTATCAGAAGTCATTTGATGCCTGTATACATTTGAAAACATGAACATGATGTAGGCCTGACTTGCTGCAGCATGCACAGCATTTGTTAATATGATGCAGGCCTGACCTGCTGCAGCATGTGCACAGTTTGTTAATATGATGTAGGCCTGACCTGCTGCAGCATGCACAGAGTTTGTTAATATGATGTAGGCCTGCTTTGCTGCAGCATGCACACAGTTTGTTAATATGATGTAGGCCTAACCTGCTTCAGCATGCACAGAGTTTGTTAATATGATGTAGGCTTAACTTGCTGCAGCATGCACACAGTTTAATATGATGTAGGCCTGACCTGTTGCAGCATGCACAGAGTTTGTTAATATGATGTAGGCCTGACCTACTGCAGCATGCACATAGTTTGTTTTAACTATGGTATTTCTGTAGGATGGCAAGGAATTCTTAACATTATTATTCCAAGATATATCACACAGTATGATATGAGCCTAGCATTGAGCAGCATTCTACCCTCTCCAAGAATGATGCAGCAATACCAACAGAAGATGAATGACTTTAATAATTGCCTTAGTTTCTGGTTTCATTCTAAGGTGTACAATATTTATCTCCATGAAAGTAAATGGTCAACAGACCACACTACTTTGTCAGGGATGGTCTGTACCTCTCCCCTCTAGACTTTCAAATATTAACTCAAACACTTTTTTCCCCATACATTTTTAGGCAATGTCAAACAGAAAATACTTCCAACATATGCCCAATGCTAGGAGTCTATACAAGAAGCTCTCACTCATACAAGCTGTCCTCACACTATAGTTGCTGACAGCAGTGCAGTCACTGAGACATGGTTTAAAGCCATAGAAAGCACCCTGGCAGGGTATAATGTTTTCCACACATTTAGACCAGCTACTACACAGGCAGGGACTAAAGGTGGAGGTGTCTTGATTTACATAAAAAAATAAATATACCTGGAGGCTAGCCAAACAGGATGATGCACCTGAGCTTCTCCATGCTCAAATCAGCATGGGCAAAATCCCATAACACTTCCTTGAAAACTATATGTTCCCTTCTATGACCCAGAACACTATAACATGTATTTAAGCTTAATGGAAACATTCACTGTCTAACCCAATACCATAGTCATTCAACTTCAATTACCCTACTATTAACTAGGCATTAAATACAATAGAAAACATACAGGTACAGAGATTCCTGAACTTTGTAAACTCAATCTTTGAGGATCAGATTGTTACTGTGCTGACCAGGGGACAAAACATACCGGATCTAGTCCTCACTAATGTGGGAGAGTGCTGCACACCCACTAGTCCTCTCTGGTAAGGTCAGTCCACAAAACAGTCTCCTTTGAAGTAAAAATAAAATCCTGAACCCCAACTAACCCTGGAATGTTCAGGAACTGCTCTAAGGCTAACTTCCTGTTATTAAGTGATAAACTGCCAAAATTTCAAACCTTCCCCCAAACTCTGAGAACACTGCTGCCTATTCAGAACTGCTCACTGAAACCCTATGCCAGCGTGTGAAGAGCTATGTAGAGGCATCAGTACCAATCAGGAATAAGAGGAGAACTAACTCAAAAAACAATCCACCCTGGTGGAATCACATCAACAGGATGTATAACAGAAGGAAGAAAATTGTGGCAAACATTAAGAGGTGTAGCACCCAGCACATTAAAAGTGCTCTCACCAAACTAAACAATTTACAGGACAAATAAAGTTTGTCAAAGCCAAATTTGAGGCAAATGTGGCCTCCCAAGCCAAGGGCAAATAAAAGGCATTCTTTCCTATGTCCACAATCTCAAAGGCAATACACAATTGTGTGCAAAGCTCATTGTTACTGGACCCATCTATACTGAGCCAGAAGATATAACAATCCTACTGGCAGACAACTGTAACTCTAACTTTACCCCCTCCTCCAGCTTCCCCTCAGGAAATACCATCAAATATGACTGGTCCTTAGTGCTAATACTAAGGCCAAACACACATTAATGAGCCCCTGACTATATCCTAAGTTGCCTTCTAAATTTCATGAAATATGACCTAGCAGGTCCTGTAGAATCATCATTGAGATGTAACCTCTAAACAGGCTCCGTACATCACAAATGGAGAACAGCAATCATTATCCCACTACACAAAGGCAGATTATCTATGGACTCTGGAAACAACAGACCCATAAGTCGTATTAGTCTCATATGCAAAGCCATGGAAAGCATTATCATGGAAATGATCAATAATGACACAGGAAACCTCTAGACACTGGACCTAACCCAGTTTTGTTTCATCAAAGGCAGGTCATGCCTACTCAACCTGGTGGGCTTCTTTGAGAAGGTCACCAAAGCAATGCATGTGGGCAAAAATGTTCTCTCTGCCTACCTTGATCTGACCAAAGCATTTGACACAGTACCCCTTTCAGACATTGCTGACAGCTCAAGAGGTTAGGCATAAGCCCTTTTGTCACCCAGTGGATAGCCAGCTGGCTCAAAGAAAGGACCCAGGGAGTTTTTGAATTGGGGAGTCCACCTCTACAAAAAGGCCAGTCACCAGTGGAGTCTCTCAGGGATTGGTCCTGGGACAGTTTCTTTTTGACATCTACTTCTCTGGAGTGAAGGCCAACTTCAGGGGTCTCTGGATAACCAAATTTGTAGAAGACTGCAAATTAGAAGCAGTCACAGAATCTCCCACTGATAGTAATATCCTCCAAGAAGGGCTGAGGCAGACAAATAACTGGTCTCAGATCCATGGACTAAAACTAAATGCCAAGAAATGCATAATAGTATCCTTCAGGAAGTCAGCCACCCCTGGTAACTATCACATTGACAACACACCACTAAGAGTCAACTCAGTGTTCAGGGTCTTGAGTATGTATATAGACAGTAATTTAGCATTTGACCATCATGTATCTAAAGCAGTGAGTAAGTCATTCTATGTCATACAACTTATAGACAAAGGTATGACATCCCGGTCAAAGGGAGTTATTGTTCCACTGTATTCTGCATTCAGCAGAACTATCATTGAGTAATGACGACCTTTACTATGCACCTAACCAGGCACATCCAACAAATGGAATGTCTACGGCAGTTCCTCACTAAAAGAATGCAGAGCATAAATAACATGTCCTACTCAGACCACCTAAAGTCCTACCACTGTAGTTTGTCTCCTACAAGCTATTGATTGGAGATCTATGTCTGGCATACAAGACGTTGTCAGACCCCACTCTGTTGGACCTCCTGCATATCTGCAAAACAAAAGCACCAGAATTACCAATTCTAAAGATTTAAACCCCGCCTAAGATACAAATAGGACTTGGTGAGACAGGTATGTATCCCAGAGACCACATCTTCTCAGGAATAGGCTCTCCATCCATGTGAAGTAGAGCTCCTTCCTAAACCAATTCAAGGGTAACTTGGACAACTGGATGAGAAACAGAAAATTCATCCCTGCTTTGACACCTAAGTCTCTAATGGACAAAGGTAGCCTATAAAGGGTTTATCTCCAATTACCCTGCTTGTAAATGTTTCATTTACCGTGCCCCTGCCTGCACTTACCAAGGGTGCTGAAACTTCTCAAAGATTTAGAATGCATGGCTAGGCTTAAAAAGGTGCAAGTGGCCATTAGCATTGTACAAACCTATGAACCAATGAGCATATTCTTTATAGATGTTTACATTAGGTCATCAGATAACATGATAAGGTGTGGTACTGCTTGCCAATACCAAGCAATGACATCAGGACTTGCACGTCTTTAGGAGATTGTGTTTGTAGTATTTAGTTCAGTTCAGATATTATATGAAAACAACAAGGACTATTACTTCAGCCTTTCATGTTTAAATTGTGTTTTAGGTTAAATTACATGAAAAAGGCTTGAAACTGGGCATTTTTTTCAGTTTAGCTACTTTACTCCTGATAATTTTCCAGATAACTGTCCACAACCTTCTGACTATTTTGCTAATTTGTGTTATTTGCATATATCTGTTTACATCTGCTCATGCAGTTGTACAAATGTTTCTGGCATGATTGCCTATAAAGTCACATCAAACTAGGCTTCTTCCTCATAGATAGAAGGGCACCTAAATCTTGAAACATTAATAAAAAATAATTTAAATGTGGTTTTATGCTATAACATATATACCAATGTAAGACTGTCACAAAATAAATCCTGCACCATAATCAGTCTAGTATCCCCAGCCCCATACTGACTTATAGGCACCCCCCCACACACACACACACATATACACACACCTTGGCTTTACCTATATGAGTACAAATGCCATGGTGACTTTTTCTCTCAGGGATTTACCTTTTAGGTTTTGCTTTCAAAGGCTAAATATCTTCCAGTAATAGCCAAGACCACTCTCCTCTTATTCACATTCAACCTTTTTTTACAATCATAAGTGTATATTATTAGCAACAATAATTAAATTTAAAACCTCCCCATTCTGCTTCCAAAGCAATAATAGCAAATCACTAAGTTTACAGCACCCATAGTTTGGCCAAGCTGCAGAAAAAAATTCTTCAGCAAAATAGTATTTGACAAAATGGAATCATCTGTCTCAAGATATTATTCCTCTAAAGAATATACAGTATATGCACGAAAAATGTATTATTCACCCAAGGAAAATAAAGAAATGCAGTTGCTTTATTGACAATAAATGCTATATCTGCCAACCTGAAATCTCTGCTCAGCAGGTAAAAACTAAGAAGTCCAACGCCATTCTTTTGAAAAAGAATTCTGTAGAAATGCATGTGTATGTATGTATTACTTACTGTAACATCTTGTATATGAGGAATGTACATTTAAGTTCTGTCGACTGCCCAGAAAATGTCCACATTATGGTAGAAAGGAAATTGAATGTATTAGCTATATAAAGAGAACTTAATTTCCAATTTTGTGATGTACAAAATGTGGTGACCTGAAAGCAGCAAACCCGAAAATTAATTTCTCAGTCTGAAGCACAGTGTTGGGTAAAGCAAAAATAATACATAAAGATCCAAGAGTTTTGGAGTTCAAAAGCCTAATCAAGGCTTCATGGAGATATGGCATGGATCTTATCTTGTATGCAGCTGAGGAGAGGTTCTGGAAAGGCCTGCAGGTAAGATTTGTTTTCAGTAGTCTATGGTTATGCAGTGGCTGTGTGAATATGGACTTTATGGTAAAGATAACAAAATCAATGCTTTTTTTATTTCCTGAAAGCCAAATGAACTATAGTTTTTTTCCAACAATACGCACATAAAGCTAAAAAGGAGTACCAAGGCACAGTCTAGTCCTCACAAACAGCAGGCAGTAAAAAAAGTTAAAACAGAGCTTTAATAAATCCAAAGGTTAATGCTTTTACAATGTGTCTCATTGCTTCTTCAGACCATAACAGAAATTAAACAGTCACCATTTTTAAACATCAAGCAACCAATCAGAACACATGAAGCCAAGAATTAATCAATTAACTAATCAACATAGCCCTCAACTTCAAGAATGGTTTAAGTGAGACCCTGTCATTTAACCCGCTCCCTCTATCAGCACACATCTTTATATTCCATCTGGTTTCAACAGATTCTGTATGTGTTTTAATACCACCCATCCATTCAATCTCTGATAGTACTTCTACTGCCATAAATGTATGGCTACTATCTCTTTCACTAACATGTTTTGCCAGTGCATTATTTGTAGAAGAGATGCTTATATGTTATAAATGTTCTCTAATTTGTGCTCTGAGTTCCCTATCTGTTTTACCTAGGTAAAATGCTCGGCATTCCTGGCATACTGCCAGGTAAACCACATGCTTGGTGCTACAATCAGCTAAAGCTTGGAACTGATATAAATATCCTGTATCAGGATGTAAGAACTCAGTGGATGGACTTATGAAAGAGCAGTAATTACGGTGATTACATGGTTTCATGCCTGGGCAATAATTTATTCTATTTGTATCATTGCATATCTTCCTAGGATAACATAACATTCTCCTTATATTTTTTTTATTCTTGAATATGAACTTCGAAGTATCACCCACCAAACTCCTAACCTTGTGTTCAACCAATAACATGTCCCAATACCTCTTAACAATTTCTGTTATTTCCTTGCAGTTACTGCTAAAATGAAGTGACAGTCTCAGGGCATTGTTTTTGGTTTGTTCAGTAGGTATTAATACATTATCTCTTCTAGAGAAGTATGGTTTTGCTGGACCCCCTCTCATGTTCCTGACCTTGTTTAACTCTGATGACACATCATTATCTTTGTAACCCCTATCTCTAAACAGATTACCTAATTTTAACAATTCTTGGTCAAGTCTTTGTCATCTGCATGGAGTCGGGATACACTCATGCACTGGCCTGTTACCACATTCTGAAAAAATGGCCCCTTTGCATGCTCTGTCTATGTAGGTATTTATTCCTAGAACATGATTTCCTATAACTACCTGTATTGACATTCCCATTCCTGTTTCTAGTGATGTTTATGTCAAGAACGTTTATCATGTTATAAGATTTACAAATAGTAAACTTCAAAAAGGAATACAATTATTCACATATAAAAAGAACTCATGTAGCTCATCCTCACTCCCATTTCATATTAAAAATAAATCATCGACAAAGCATTGATAAAATAATAAATTTAACTTAAACCTATCATATTTAATAATAACCTCATCCTCACCCCAAGTCATAACAATGTTGGCGTAGCTACTGGCACTAGATGTGCCCAGAGCCACACCATCATTTTGCAAGTAATAACAACCATCAAATAAAAATACATTGTTCTCTAAAACAATCTCCATAAATAAACATATTAAATCAGTAAACATCTTGTCATATTTACTAAAATGCAATAAATAGTTTTATTTTTTTGTTGATTCCTGAGAATCTGCACAGTACAGCTGTGTTTTTATATAAAAGTTCTGACTCCAGAGTCTTTCAGACTTACAGTATCTAAAAGCAATGTCAGGATGAACAACAAGTTGGGCTGGTTTTTAGAACTGTATAAAGTGTACATTTGAAGGTTGTCATTTGCTATGTTTGAAGGCTGCTATTTACTATGGTGTACTTGCAAATATAATTATAGTCTGTATTGTTCAAAACTATACCACTCTATCCATTCAAAATTGTTATACTCTATGCTAACTATAAACTGCAATGCTTGTTTTTCTTAGCTGTAATATGGAAATGCCATGTGCACAGGTCATGGCAGAAATGCTTTCTTTTGCCTTGTGCACCAACCTCATTAACAACATGTAAAAATAAATAATTAAATGTCATAGCTTCCAGTTGCCTCAAACACACCATGCTACCATGCCTACAAATTCTAAGTAGGGATGATGGTGGAGGTTGCAAGCACCCCATGGATTTCATTCCACAGTCACAAATGCAGAAACAGCTAAACACTGATAATGAAGCCCCATGATATTCTTTGCATTATCTAAGCAATGTAGTCCCCATAAGAATCAGTGCTCAACCAGGGACTCCTTAACATAAAAAAAATTGATGACCCAGCACTTCATGATATGGAAGTAGTATTTTAAGGATACTGATGGATAATAAT
The DNA here is from genome assembly GCF_019279795.1 of Protopterus annectens. NCBI lineage: Eukaryota > Metazoa > Chordata > Ceratodontiformes > Protopteridae > Protopterus > Protopterus annectens. The sequence continues at coordinate 549,390,571 of NC_056744.1, forward strand.
CTAGGTGCAGTAATTTAATAGTGAAGGACTGCTAATGATTAAGTATGTGTAAGCTTTTCTGTGAGACCATAGCTTTGCAAGCTCTTTTTGTTTCTGTTTCATCCTTTTAGGCTTTTCCTGTTTTTTTTCCAGTTTTGCACCCATCTAGTTTAGTGTGCATAATTAAGGGTAGGGTGAGGTAAAGTTACCCATGCTGGGGCAGTGAATGGGGGCTTGGCCATTGCAATAAATAAATAAATAAATAAATGAATAAAAACTAACAAGCTATCTCATCATCATTTTAAGTTGGTGAACTTTTTCGACAAGTTTAACTTACCAGGTTTACTATCAAGGGATTTTACAGCAGGAACATTTACTGGATTGTTTAATTGTAAGTTATGTTTCTGCATGTCATTCTGTCTGTGAAAGAAAAACATGTTGCATTTTAAAATGCAGGCAGGCATGTTCAAAGGACTGGACAAAGATATAAACATGCAGATTTTATTAAAAGCCGTCTGTAGTACATATTTGTGGAAGAAGGAGCTGAGTGAAACTACAGGTAAAATGCATATCTCATAAAAAGAAATGAGTGATACTACAGGTAGAATACCTGTCACATACGGGGAGCTGAGTTATACTATAGGTAAGATACCTGTCACATACAGGGAGCTGAGTGACACTATAGGTAGAATACCTGTCTCATAGAATAAGGTGAGTGTCTCTACAGGTAGAATAGGTGTCTTGTCTTGTAGGAGGAATTCAGTGACACTACATGAAGAATACCTGTCTCATAAGAAGAGAAGAATGACACTAAAGGTAGAATACCTGTCTCGAAAGAGAAGATGAGTGACACTATAGGTAGAATGCCTGCTCTCATAGTAGTAGAAGCTGAGTGATTCTACAGGTAATATACCAGTCTAGTAGGAGGAGATGAGTGACAGTACTTGCCTCTTGGGAGGAAATGAGTAAGACTACTGGTAGAATATCTGTGTCGAAGGAGGAGATGAGTGACACTACGGGTAAAATACCTGTCTCTTAGGAAGAAATAAGTGACATTACAGGTAGAATATCTGTCTCATAGGTGATGAGTGACACTACAGGTAGAATACCTGTCTCATATCAGGAGCACTACATGGAAAATACCTGTTGCAAAGGAGGAAATTAGTGATACTGCATAAAGAATACATGTCTCATGGTAGGAGATAGTGACATAACAGATATAACATGTTTCATTTGAAGAGATGAGTGACACTACATGTAGAATACCTGCCTCATAGGAAAAGAAGAGTCACACTGCAAGTAAAATAACTGTTATTGTAGAACAAAATAAATGATACTAGAATACCTGTTCTGAAGGAGGAACCTAGTGTTACTGTAGGTAGAATATCTGAGGAGGAGAAAAGTTGCAATACAGATGGAATAGCTGTGTCGTAGGTGGAGTAGAGTGAAACGTCTGGTGGAATACCACTGTCAAAGGAGGAGGTGAATAATAGCTGTAGACATATATATGTAGATGTACCTGTAGAATAGGTGTAGAAAAATATCACGTAGGAGGGATTGAATGACACTACAGGTAGAACACCTGTCTCACAGTAGGAGCTGAGTGACACTATAGGTAGAATACCTGTCTCAAAGAATGAAATTAGTGATAATGCTTATAGAATTCCTGTCTCATAAAAGGAGATGAGTGACACTACAGGTAGGATAGCTGTCATGTAGGATGAGAATCAGTAACAATACATGTAGAATACCTGTCTTATAGGAAGAGATGAGTGACATTACAGGTAGAATAGCTGTCTCAGACGAGGAGCTGAATGACAGTATGGGGTAGAATACCTATCTCGTAGGAGGAGATGAGTGACAGGTAGAATAACTGTCTTATCGAAGCTAGAGTACCAGTGTCACAAGAAGATGTGAATGTCACTACAGTGAGAATACTTACTCGTAGTAGGAGATGATTGACAGCAGAAGTAGAATAAATGTCTCGTAGAAAAAGATGAGTGACAATACAGGTAGAATAGTTGTCTCATAAGAGAAGATGAGTGAACACTGTGGGTAGAATAACAATCTTGGAGGAGGAAATTAGTAATGCTGCACATTGAATACCTGTCCCATAGGAAGAGATAAGTGACACTACAGGTAGCATGCAGAATACCTGCATCTTAGCTGGAGATCAGTGACACAGCAGGTAGAATTCCTCTATCATAGGAGGATATGAATGACACACAGGTAGAAGATCTGCCTCATAGGAGGAGATTAGTTACATTTCATGTAGAATCATTGCATTAGAAGAGCACAGTGCCACCACACGTTGAATACCTGTCTTGTAGGAAAAGATGAGTGACACTACATGTGGTATACCTGTCCCATAGCAGGAGAGCCAAACAACAGGTTGAATTCCTGGCCGAAGGAGAGGATCAGTAATGACAGCTATAATACTGATCTCAAAGGAATAAACTGGTCATGCTGCATGTAGAACACGTCTCAGAGGAGGAGAGTAGTGACACTACAGGTAAAATAGCTGTCTCATAGCTGGTGCTAAAAGACCCTACAGGTAGAAAGCCAGTGTCGTAGGAAGAGATGAGTGACACTACAGGTGGAATACCTGCCTCATAGGAGGAGATGAGTCAAAAGTCAAGAAAACCTGTCTCATAGGAGAAGATTGATACTACAGGTAGAATGCTTCTCTTGAGGGAGCTAATTAGTGATACTTCATGTAGAATACCTGCCTCACAGATGAAGATGAGTGACACTGCAGGTAGAATAGCTGTCTAGTAGTTGGAGCACAGTGACACTTTAAGTGGAATACCAAAGTGCATGGAGGAGTTGAGTAAAACTACATCGAATATCTGTCTTTTAGGAGTTGAGTGATGCCACAGGTAAAACACCTGCCTCATAGGAGGAGATGAGTGACACCACAGGTAAAATAGCTGTCTTTTTGGAGGAGCTCAATGAGACTAAATATAGAATACCTGTCTCATAGGAAGAAATGAGTGACACTAAAGGGACAATACCTGTCTCAAAGGTGGAGACAAATGACTGTTAGGCAGAATACCTATCGTGTATGAGGGGATGAGTAACAGTTCAGGTAGAATACATGTGTCAAAGGAAGAGGTGAGTGTCACTACAGGTAGCATACCTGTCTCGTACTAGGAGATTAGTGATACTGGGGGTAGAAAAAATGTCTCATAGAAGATGAATGAGATTACAGATAGAATATTTGTCTCTCAGGAGAAAATGAGTGACACTACAGGATGAATAACTGTCTTGTAGGAAGAAATTAGTGATGCTGCAGGTAGAATGCCTGTCTTGTAGGGCAAGATTAATGACACTACAGGTGAAATAACTGTCTCATAGGAGCTGATTGACATTACGGGTAGAATATCTGTCTTTTAGGGGGAGATGAATGTCCCTACAGGTAGAATACCTCTCTCATAGGAGATGAGTGACACTACATGAAAAATTCTTGTCTCATTAGAGAAGATAAATGAAATTTAAGGTAATATACTTACCTTGCAGGAGGAAATGAGTGCTACTACAAGAAAAATAACTGTCTTGTAAGAGGTGCTCAGTGACAATACATGTAAAAAACTTATCTTATAGTAAGAGATGAGTGATACAACAGGTAATACCTGTCTCGTAGGAGGAGATGTGTGACACCATAGGTAGAATACCTGTCAAATAGGAGGAGGAGGAGGAAATGAGTGACACTACAGGTAGAATAGCTGTCTTTTAAGTGGAGCTGAATGACACTAAAGGTAACATACCAATGTCTTAGGAGGAGAGGAATAACACTAAAGGTAGAATAGCTGTCTTGTTGGAGAAGATGAGTGACACTACAGGTAGAACAACTGTCTTGAAGGAGGAATTCAGGACACTACATGTAGAATACCTGTCTGTTAAGAAGATATGAGTGACACCAAAGGTAGAATACCTGTCTGAAAGGAGAGGATGAGTGAAACTATAGTTAAAATACCTGTCTCACAGGAGGAGAAGATGAGTGACACTACAAGCAATGTACCAGTCTCATAGGAGGAGATATTACACTACAAACAGAATACCTGTCTCGTAGGAGAAGATGAGTGACACTACAGGTAGACTACTTGTCTATAGGAGAAAATGAGTGACTATACAGGTAGAATAGCTGTCTTCGAAGGTTCGTGGTCTGCACTCTTGTGGGAGGAGATGCTGGACTCTGCCCTTCTGAGCTGGGAATTTCTGGTTAAAGGCTTTTAGTGCCTGCATATTTGAACTGTTTCTTACTGAAATTGTTACACCTTGTTTGCTGTAGCATAGACTAGATCCAGGCCTGCTGAATCTAGCTTTGTTTGTATGCTTGTTGTTTGTTTGCTTGTTATTTCACTGAAATGCTAATTCCACCTAAAACGCGGCTTTTCAGTGCTTCTGTGGATCTCTAGTGATATCTGCATTGCTTACTGTACTTATTTCCTTGTTTCACTTGAAAGAAAATTACTGTTTGTCATTTTTGCATTTAAGTTACCTGTAACACATTGCATTTAAGTTACCTGGCACTTGCTCACTAAAGCAATTATATAAGTCAGCACTAAAAAATTAAAAGCACTACACCCTCACAAACTCCCCTTGAGTACCTTGTTCCCCATTGGCCCTTTTTTCAATTATAAAGGAATTCCCAATACTATTCTAGCATGTCCAAAGGTCAGTTGTCAATCTCCTCTCCAGTCCAGCTGGTGAATCTGGGAATCTTGAGGCAATGTTACAACTGCCTCATGTACACAGACAACCCTCTCCTCCTCCCAACAAATTCCAACACATGTGAGAGATGCAACCATATAGCCAAACTGGAGGCTAAGCTCTCTCAACTCAGTACTGGCGTAACCAGTCAGGAGGAGAAGGAAACCACACTCACTACAATTCCAGTCTCACATAGACCTACCACGACAGCAAACCAAACACATAAACACACAAAAACATACTCGGAGGCTCTAAATAAAAATCTGCCTAAGCAGCAGAGACCTCCAAAGCAGACACCCAAGCAACCACTACCCCAAAACAAAAAACGTGCAACACATAGCTCACAAAGCCACTCTATGCTCCAGACAAGAAGTGTATCCCTCACTGGTAAGATCAGACCATAAACTAATCTCACTGGATATTCACATCCCGACCCCACCCCCTACCCAGAAAACCACAGTGAAAAACTTCTCTAAAGCAAATTTCACACTCCTCAATACCAATGTGGAATCCTTCAAAGCCCCCGGGCCTGTGGAAAATATGGCCCAGACCACAGAATCCTTTATAAATGCATTCTATGAACACCTTCAGGAATGCATGAATCATGCAATCCCAGATAAAACCAAGACCCAATCCTCCAAAGGGAGACGTCCTGTCTGGTGGACCCCAGCCATAAACAAACTATACAATAGAAGGAGGAAGCTACTACATGATAGAGCAAAATCCCAAAAAGGGACGGCATCTCTGATCAGTATTAGCAAAAAACTACGGGCACTCAGAAAATCGTCTAAGGCCAACTTCGAGAGAAAAATTGCACAGGACACTAAGGATAATCACAAGGCTTTCTTTAGTTATGTTAGGAACCTGGGTGGGAATTCCCAGATATGCTCAGAATTAGTCCAAAATGACAAAAAATACACCAAACCCATTGCCAACATCCTAGCTGACAGGTTCAGCGCAACCTTCTCCCCCCCCCCTCCCCACCAAAAGGGCAAATATCTATCCCAGCAGAGTGCTGCCCCCCTGACATCTCAGATGCTCAGGTAAGAGCCACCCTCTCCAAAGCAAAAAACCCAGCATCAATGGGACCAGACGGTGACCCGGGCTGCATCCTACATGAACTCCAAGAAGAGCTAAACCCAAACATAAAACTACTGTTCAGTCTCAGCCTTACTACAGGATATGTACCCAAAGAGTGGCGTACAGCAACAGTGGTCCCCCTCCACAAAGGTGGTGCCTCAATTGATCCTGGAAACTATCGCCCCATAAGCCTGACTAGCTTGGTCTGCAAAGCTATGGAAAGGATCATCATGGACCTCATAAATAAAGATATTGGAGACCTACAGACACTGGATCCTACCCAGTTCGGCTTTGTTAAGGGCAGATCTTGCCTCTTAAACCTGGTCGATTTCTTTGAAACAGTCACCAAAGCCATTGACGAGGGGAAGGTGGTCCACACAGCCTACCTGGACCTCGCAAAAGCCTTCGATACAATACCCCACTCGGGCATTATAGATAATCTCACCAGCTTAAATATAACCCCCTATGTCACTAGATGGTTTGCAAACTGGCTCAAGGACAGAACCCACATGATTAGAATTGCTGGAGCCATGTCAGACTCCAAACCAGTTACAAGTGACATCCCACAAGGCTCAGTCCTGGGACCTCTCTTGTTCGGTATATATTTCTCGGAGGTACAGGCCAACACGGAAGGACTGCAGCTGACCAAGTTCGCAGATGACTGCAAACTGGGCGCCATAATTGACTCTCCAGCCAACCCAAGCATCCTCCAAAAGGGCCTCATAGAAACAGACAACTGGTGCCAGAGCCATGGCCTCAAGCTAAATGCCAAAAAGTGTATAGTCATCCCCTTTGGCAAAAACAAAGTGCCCACAAATTACCACATAGGTGGTATTCCATTAAGTACAGAAGAAGTAATTAGGGACCTGGGGACCCAAGTTGATAGCAATCTCTCATTTGACAACCACGTGGCCAAAGTGGTTAGAAAAACATTTTATATAGCCCACCTAATCATGAAGGGATTCACATCTAGATCAGGGGAGGTCATCATGCCTCTTTACTCATCCCTCATCAGGCCCATAATTGAGTACAATGCCCCTTTTGGGATGTACCTTACCAGACACCTGCAGCAACTGGAAAGACCCCAAAAGTACCTCACCAAGAGGATCAAAGGGCTCAAACAGATGCCATATGCTACCCGGTTAAAGAAACTCCAGCTCTACTCAGTGGCATACCGCCTGCTCAGAGGCGATCTGTGCCTGACGTATAAAGCCATGTCCAACCCAGAATTAATGGACATGCTGCACCTCAGAAAATCCAAATCCCATCGAGCTACGCACTCGAGAGACTTGAACCTCGGCACTGAAATAAATAGGACATGCTGGAGGGACAGATTCATAACCCAGAGGCTCCCTTCACTCTGGAATAAAATCCCAGTCCAGGTTAGGCAGAGTCCCTCATTGACTCTCTTCAAGAGGAATCTTGATGAGTGGATGGGAGATCATAGGTTTACCCCGGATATCACTTCTGTGTCACTGTTAGACAGAGGCACAGTATACTAACCTCGAAAAAGGGCATAGCAAAATTAATTCAAAATGGGTGGCAAAAGCCAAACACACTCTGGCTAGGCTTATAAATGCCCTAGGGCAGATAGCCTAGTATGAACCTATGAACCTTACAGGAGGAAATCAGTGACACTACATGTAGAATACATTTCTATAAGAAGAGATGAGTGACATTAAAGGTAGAATACCTGTCTCACAGAAGAAGATTACTGACACTACAGGTAAGATAACTGTCTCGTATGGGAACATTGTTGATATTCAGGTAGAATACCCGTCTCATAGGAAGAGGTGAGTGACACTACAGGTAGAATAGCTGTCTCACAGGTTGGGATAAGTAAAACTGCAGGTAGAATTCCTGCCTCAAAAGAGGAAATGAGTGACATTACAGGTAGAATCACTTTCTAATTAGGGAAGATGAATGACACTACAGATAAAATACCTATCTTGTAGGAGTTCAGTGATGCTACATGTAAAATACCAGTTAGACAGTAAGAAATTAATGAGACTAGAGGTAGAATATTTGTCTCATAAGAGGAGATGAGTGACACTAAGGATAGAATATCTGTGTCATAAGAATTTATGAGATGATCGACTGTACAGGTAGAATAACTGTCCAATAGGAGAAAATTAGATATACTGCAGTTAGAATACCTGTCTCATAGGTGTAAATGACTGACACTACAGGTAGAATAGCTGTCTCGTAGAAGGAGCTGAGTGATAGCACACGTAGAATAATTGTTATGAAGTTGGAGATGAGTGAGATTAAAGGTAGAAAACATGTCATGTAGGAGGACATGAGTGACACTACAGGTAGAATAATTGTCTCATAGGATAAGATAAGTGACACTGCAGGTAGAATACCAGACTCATAGGAGGAGACGAGTGCCACTATAAATAGAATACCTGTGTCAAAGAAGGAAAAGAGTTACACTACAGGTAGAATACCTGTGTCAAAGGAAGAGATGAGTAATACTGTAGGTAGCATGCCTATTCCGTAAAGAAAATTAATTATACAGCAGGAAGAACACTTGTCTCATAGAAGGAGATGAGGGACACTACAGGTACAATAGCTGTCTCATACACAGAGCTGAATGACACTAAGCCTGATCCTACCTTTCCTGTAACTAGTGTTCCAGATACAGATTTGCTGTATCCAGGACTGTATGTAAGTTTCTGAGCCCCTCCCCCAAGCCTTTGTGTGTTGGAGGGAAGCCTTCTAGCTTATCAGTGGGAGTGGTAAGCACTAGGAAACCTGTCTACCACATAAGGAGTGGTTCTGGCCCAGAAATTGTAGTTATTGGCCATTTGAGCAATCTCTTCCATCTCTCTCAACTTTCTGATTTGAAAGCCTGCTTTTCCACTTGTTTCTGTCCTGTAACTCATCTAGTGCAGATACAGATTCTTAGTTTTAGAACTTAAATTTGCTTATTCGTGCTCAGCACTTGTTCAGAACTTGTAAGCACTAAATAAGCTACTAATTATTATAGCACTCAGTCTTCCTCATTACCTAGAGGAAAACAGTTTTTGTACTTACTTTTCTCACTTGCTTAGAGAAAAACAGCTCTTGTACTCACTTTCCTCACTTATCTAGAGGAAAACAATGTTTTATTCAGGCATGTCCAAGGGTCAGCTCCCAGTGTTCTCTCCTGTCTATCTGATGAATCTGGGCATCTTGAGGCAATGTAGAAATTGCTTCATGTACACAGACAACCCTCTTCTCCTACCACCCAACACTACAACCTGTGAGAGATGCACTTATCTAGCCAAACTGGAGGTAAAGCTCTCTCTAACCAAGACTGAACTTGACAGTCATGAGGAGAAGGTAAACATTTGCACCACACCACACTCATCACATAGTCTCACTAAATCTACACCACCAAAATCCACACATAGTAACACAAAAACATTCTCGTTGGCTCTCAGTAATAATCTGTCTAAGCAACAGAGACCTCCAAAGCAGAAACACAAGCAACCTCCATCCCCCAACACAACCCAAATGACACATAGCCCACAGACTCAGTGTACCACTCAACCACAGCCAATAAGGCAAAACAACATGCCCAACACACTAGTCATAGGTGACTCTATAGTCAGGCACATTGATGTCCCACTCACCAGGCTAAACAATGATAAGGTTACTGTCAGCTGCCTGTCGAGTGCCAGGATCCACCACATAACCCATGCACTCAGGTCACTCCACAACCAGTACAAATATGACTCCATCATTATCCATGTTGATGTGAATGACCTGAGATGTACCTCCCTGGACTACATGAAAAGAGACATGGAAGAGCTCTCCGATCTTGTAGCCCAGGCAGGTATGACCCTAGCCCTGAGTAGCATTCTGCCATCACTCAGAATGATACCGCAGTACAAGGACAAAATGATTGACTTCAACAATTGGCTAAGCTTCTGGTGTCATTCTAAGGGATCCAGTATCTGTCTGCTTGGGATGACATGGTCGACAGACCACGATGCTTTGCCACAGATGGCCTACACCTGTCACCCCTGGGATTCCAGATACTGGCTAAGGCTCTTGCTGCCCCTATAGTGCCTTTTTTAGGCAAGGTTCAAATAATAAATTCACCACCGTAACAGGAACAGGTAAGCAAAAATTGAGGGTAATGCTAATCAATGCTAGAAGTCTAAATCTCAAAATGTACTCACTCGAGGCACTCCTTAAAATGGGGAAGATCGATATCTGTGCAGTGACTGAGACTTGGTTCAAGGCTCCAGAGAACACCCCTGCACTACCAGGCTATAACTCATACCACACTTTTCGGCCATGTAACCTGGACCGAAACACCAAAGGCAGATGTGTGTCCATATTCATTAAGGATATACACACCTCCAGGCTAGCTGCTCAGCATAATGCATCCGAGGTTATCCAAGTGCAACTAACTCTGGGAAAAACTGCAATCCAAATTGTAACTTGATACAGATCCCCCACCATGACCCAGGATTCCCACTACTCTTTTCTTGATGTACTGGAAAATATTAGGGTTCAACCAAACACCCTAATAATGGGTGACTTTAACTACCCCACCATTAACTGGGAAAACTACTCGTGTACCAACTCATTAGCTCAACGCTTTCTGGAATTCCTAAACTCCAATGCCCTGGATCAACTTATCCACACCCCCACCAGGGACAACAATATCCTAGACCTAGTCATTACCAACATGAGTGACCGGTGTTCACACCTGAAGTCAACTCCTCGTTGGTCTGATCCTACCATAAAGTAATCACCCTTGATATCCACATCATGCCCCCACCCCCCATTAAGGAAACCATGGTAAAAAATTTCTCCAAAGCCAACTTCATGCTTCTTAAGGCAGAAGTGGTGAACTTCATGACACCCATGTAGATGGACAATATAGTTACAACTGCTGAATCCTACACAAATGCACTCTATAAGCACTTACATGAGTGCATAGATTATGCTATCCCAAACAGAACCAAGACGCTATCCTCCAAAAAAAGGAAGCCAATCTGGTGGTATCCTGCCATAAACAAACTGTACAACAGAAGGAAGAAACTGTTGCAAAAGAGATTAAAATCTCATGAGTGGAGGACTTCCCATACTCTGGAACAGGCTACCCATCTATGTCAAGCAAAATTTTTCATTAGCACTCTTCAAGAAAAATCTTGATGAGTGGATGGGAAATATGAAATACTCCCCAGGGATCACTTCTGTGTCTCTGCTCGACAGTGGCACAGGAAAATAACTTTCGTGGGTGGCGTAAGCCAGGGAACCTTGTTGGCTAGGCTTATGTAAGCCCTTGGGCCAATAGCCTAGTACCTACCTATGAACCTATAAACCTATAGAGGTAAAATACCAGTGTCATAGGGAGGAGATGAATAATACTAAAGGTAGATTAGCTGCCTCATAGGTGAAGATAAGTGACACCACATGTAAAATACCTGTCTTTATGGAGGAAATCAGTGAGACCATATGTGCAATACATGTTTCAGAGGAAGATCTAAGTGACACTAAAGGTAGAATACCTGTCTCAAAGGTGAGAATGAGTGACATTATAGGTAGAATACCTGTCTGATAGGGAAAGATAAGTGACACTAAATGTAGAATACCTGTCTTGTATGAGATAATAAGTTACTTTAATGGTAGAATAACTGTCTTAAAGGAGGAAATCAGTGAACCACATGTAGGATACTTGTTTCGTAAGAAGAGATGAGTGACACCAAAATTTAATACTTGTCTTGAAGGAGACAATGAGTGACACTATAGGTATAATACCTGTCTCATTGGAGGAGAAGATGAATGACTCTGCAGGTAAAATACATGTCTCTTTGGAGGAGATGAGTGGCACTAAAGGTAGATTACCTGTGTCGAAGGAGGAAGTGAGTGACACTATGGGTAGAATACCTGTCTCATAGCAGGAAATTAATTATGCTACAGGTTGAATACCTGTGTCGATGGAGGAGATGAGTGACACTACAGGAAGAATACCTGTCTTGTAGGAGAAGATAAGTGACACTGCAAGAAAAAATCTTGCCTCATAAGAAAGATGAATAAGCCTTTAGGTACAATACCTGTGTGATAGAAGGAGATGAGAGAAACATTAGGTAGAATACCTGTCTTGAAGAAGGAGATGAGTGAAACTACAGGTAGAATATCTGTGTCATGGGAGGAAGATGAGTGACACTACAGGTAAAATACCTGCATTGAAGAAAAAAAATAGTGGTACTGCAGGAAGAATACCTGCCTCATAGAGGTGCTGAATGATACTACAGGAAAAATATTTGTTGCATAGAAGGAGATGAGTGACACTACAGGTAGAATACCTGCTTATAAGAAAGAGATAAGTGAAACTACAGGTGAAGTACCTGTACCATAGGAGGTGATGAGTGATACTAAAGGTATAATGCATGTCTCATCAGAGAAGATGAGTGATATTACAGGCAGAATGCACATCTTGAAGGAAGAAATTACTGATACTGCAGGTAAAACAACTATCTCATAGAGGAGATGAGTAACACTAGAGATAGAATACCTGTCTGAAAGGCTAAGCTCAGTAAAACAACAGGTAAAATACCTCTCAACAAGGAAATTAGTGATACTGTAGGTAGAATATCTATCTTATTGGAGGAGATGAGTGATACTCCAGGGAGAATATCAGTCTTGTAGGTGGAGCTGATTGACACTACTGGTGGAATTCCAGTGTTGTAGGAAGAGATGACTGATGCTACTGGCAGAATAGGCTGTCTTGTAGAGGGAATTAAATGACACTACAAGTTGAATACCTGCCTAATAGGAGGAGATGAGTGACACTACAGGTAGAATAGTTGTCTTGATGGAGGATCTCAGTCACACTACATGTAAAATACCTGTCACATGGGATGAGATGAGTCACACTTCAGGAAGAAAACCTGTCTTTGAATAGGAGATGAATCTCCCCTCCAATAGAATACCTGTCCCATTACAAAGGATGAGTAACACTACAGGTAAAATACTTGTCCCATAGGAGGATATGGCTCACATTACAGGATGAACTGCTGTCTCGAAGGATGAGATAAGTGAAACTACTAGTAGAATACCTGTGTCAGAGGATGAAATGAATGACACTACAGGCAGTATATCTGTGCCATAGCAGAAGAATAAAACTATAGATCAAATTCATGCCTCTGGGGAGGAGTTTTGTCACACTACAGCTAGAATAAAATGCTGATAAGAGAAGCTGAGTGACACTACAGCTACAATGCCTGTCTTATTGGTGGAGCAAACTGACATTGCATGTAGAATACCAGTCACACAGGAAGAAAGGACTGACAGTAGTGGTAGAATGTTTGTCTCATAGGAGGAGATAAATGACACACTGGGTAGAATATGTCTCATAGGTAGAGATTATTGACATTGCAGGTACAACACCTGTCTCATAGGAAGAGACGAGTGACACTACACATAGAATACCTGTCTTATAGGAAGAGATGAAGGACAATACAAGCAGAATCTCTGTCATATGTGGAGCTGAATGGCTCTACAGGTAGAATACCTGACCTGTAGGAGGAGATGATTTACACTACAGGTAGAGTAGCTGTCTTGGAGGGGGCGGCTCAGTGACACTACATGTAGAATACTTTTGTCATAAGTAGAAATGAGTTAAACTAGAGGTAGAATAACTATCTTGAAGAAAGAGATGAGTGACACTATAAGTAGACTGTTTCATAGGAGGAGATGAATGACACTAGATGTAGAATATCTGCCCGATTGGAGGAGCTCAGTGACACTACAGGTAGAATACATCTCTCAAAAGAGATGACTGACACTATAGGTAGAATACCTGTCTCATAGAAGAAGAAGAATGACACTACAGGTAGAATACCTGTGTCGAAAGAGGAGATGAATGACAATGTCTCACAAGAGAAGATGAATTACCCTTGAGGTACAATGCCTGCTTCATAGGAGGAGATGAGTGACATTACTGGTAGAATACAAATGTCCAAGGAGTAGATGAGGGACACTACAGGTAGAATACCTGTCTCATAAGAGTATTTGACTGACACTGCATGTAGAATACCTGTGTAGAAGGAGAAGATGAGTGACTGTACAGGTTGAAGAGATGTCTTGTAGGAGGAATTCAGTGACACTACATATAGAACACCTGTCTCATAGCAAGAGACAATTGACAATAAAGGTAGAATACTTGTCTTGAAGGAGAAGATGAGTGACACCATGGGTAAGATACCTGTTTCATAGGAGGAGAAGATAAATGACAGTACAAATAAAATACTTGTTTCATAGTAAGGGGTGAGTGACACTACAGGTAGAATATCATCTAATAAAAAGAGATGTGACATTATTGGTAGAATACCTGTTCCATACAGGTGATTAGTGACTCCATGGGTGCAATACATGTCTCATAGGAGAAGATGAGTGACAGTACATGAAGAATACATGTCTCAAAGGAGGAAATTACTGATACTGCAGGTAGAATACCTGTCTTATATGAGGAGATGAGTGACACAACAGGCAGACTAGCTGTCTGAAAGGAGGATCTCAGTGATATAACAGGTGAAATACCTGTCTTGTAGGAGAAGATGAGTGACACTACTGATAGAATACCTGTCTTGGACAAGGAAATTAGTGATACTGGAGGTAGAATATTTATCTCATTGCAGGATGAGTGATGCTCGTAGGTGGATCTGACTGATACCACTGGTCTAATACCAGTGTCATAGGCAGAATAGCTGTCTTTTAGAGGGAGTTGAATGATGCTGCAGGTAGTATATCTGTCTCGAAGGAGGAAATTAGTGATACTGCTTATAAAATACTTGTCTCATTGGAGGAGATGAAGGACACTATGGTAGAACAGATGTCATGTAGGATAAGAATCAGTAATACTACATGTAAAATACCTGTCTCATAGGAAGAGATAAGTGACACTACAGGTAGAATACCTGCCTCCTAAGAAGAGATGAGTCAAACTTCAGGTAGAATACCTGCCTTGTAGGAGGGATGAGTCACACCTCAGGTAGACTAACTGTGTCATAGGAAGATACGAGTGTCACTACAGGTAGAATACCTACTCATGATAAGAGATGAGTAACACTAAAGGTAGAATAAATGCCTAGTAGAAGAAGATGAGTGACAATACAGGTAGAATACTTGTCTCATAGGAGAAGATGATTGAACAGTATTGGTAGAATAACTGTCCTATAGGAGGAAATTAGTAATGCTACAGATAGAATACCTGTCTGATAGGTTAGATGAGTGACACTACAGGTAGAATAGTTGTCTCATAGGCGGAGCTGAGTGACACTACAGAGTAGAATAGCTGTCTCATAGGAGGAAATTAGTAATGCTACAGATAAAATACCTGTCTGATAGGTTAGATGAGTGACACTACAGGTAGAATAGCTGTCTCATAGGAGGAGCTGAGTGAGACTACAGAGTAGAATACCTGTCTTGTAGGAGGAGATGAGTGATACTACAGGTAAAACACCCCCGTGGAATACCTGTATCATATCAGGAGATTAGTGACACCACAAGTAGACTAACTGTATTATAGGAGGATATGAATGACACTAAGATAGAATGCCTACTTCGTAGGAGGAGATTAGTTACATTTCACATAGAATAGCTGTATTGGAGGAGCACAGTGACACTATATGTAGAATACCTGTCTCATAGGATAAGATGAGTGGTATTACAGTAGAATACCTGTCCCAAAGGAAGAGAAGAATCAAAAAAGAGGTAGAATAATTGTCTGTAGGAGAAGATCAGTAACTACAGGTAGAGTAATGATCTCAAAGTAATAAATTAGTCATGCTGCATGTAGAACACGTCTCAGAGGAGGAGAGTAGTGACACTACAGGCAGAATATATGTCTCATAGCTGGAGCTGAGAGACCCTACAGCTAGATTACCAGTGTTGTAGGTGGAGATGAGTCAAACTTCAGCTAGAATACCTGTCATAGAAGAAGAAGAAGAAGAAGAGGGATACTACATGTAGAATATGTGTCTCAAGGGAGGTAATTAATGATACTTCATGCAGAATTTGTGTTTCGTAGGAGGACATGAGTGACACTGCAGGTAGAATAGCTATCTCATTGGTGAAGCAAAGTGACACTTCAGGTGGAATACCAGTATCCAAGGAGTAGTTGAGTGAACCTACATGCAGAATATTTATCTTTTCAGAGGAATTGAATGACACTGGAGGTATAAAACATGCCTTGTAGGAGAAGAGGAGTGGCACCATAGGTAGAATACCTGTCTTTTAGGAGGAGCTCAGTGACACAACATGTTGAATACCTGTCTCATAGGAGGAGATGAGTCACTCTTTTGGTAGAATACTTGTGTGTGAAGTCTGCATGTCCTCCCCGCGGTTGGGTGGGCGTTCGAAAGACATGCGTAAATGGGTGTGCCTTTGTTGAAGGTTGAACGCCGAGCTGGCACCTCGGCGTTCGTCAAAATCTACTGCCAGTCATTAGCGGCCCGGAGTTCCGCTGTGGTGACCATTAACCGGGAAAAGCCGAAAGACAACAACAACTTGTCTTTTGGAAGAGATGAGTAATACCTCATGTGGAATACCTGTATCAAGGGAAGAGATGAGTGTCACTTCAGAATGAATACCTGTATCATACTAGGAGATTAGTGATACTAGAATAAATGAATCGTAGAAGAAGATGAGTGAGATTACTGTTAGAATACTTGTCTTGCAGGAGAAAATCAGTGACACAACAGGATGAATAACTATCTTGTAGGAGGAAACTAGTGATGCTGCAGGTAGAATGCCTGTCTCATAGGACAAAATTAATGACACTACAGGTAGAATAGCTGTCTCATAGAAGGAGATGAATGACACGAGAGGTAGAATATCGGTCATGTAGAAGGAGTTGAGTGCCACCATAAATAGAATACCTATCTCATAGGAGAAGATGAGTGACACTACAGGAAAATATTCTTGTCTCATAAGGGAAGATGAATGACACTTGAGGTACAATACCTGCCTCATAAGAGGAAATGACTGCTACTACAGGAAAAATAATTGTCTTATAGGAGGAGTTCAGTGACACAACATGAAAAATACCTGTTTCCTAGGAAGAGATGAGTGAGGCAACATGTATAATACCTTTCTCAAAGGAGGAGATGTCAGACATTATAGCTGAAATATCTGTCTCATAAGAGCAGGAGATTAGTGAAACTACAGGTAGTATAGCTGTCTTGTAGGTGGAGTTGAATGACACTAAAGGTAAAATACCAGTGTCATAGGAGCAGGTGAATTACACTAAAGATAGAATAACTGTCTCATAGGAGATAGACTACCTGTCTTGAAGGAGGAAATTAGTGATACCACAGGCAGAAGACATATCTCATAGAAGGAGCTGAATGACACTATTCATTTATTTATTTATTTGCAGTTTGTTAACCGGGGAAGTCCACTGGGCCTAAATGAGCCCTTTTTCAATAAAGGACTGGGGAGAAAAGCTTCGTATACATACATTATTAATAAAATACAGAGAATTAATACAAGATTCAAATAAAGTTATTACAAATGTAAATTGGCAGGAATTAAAAAGCTATATGTACATACATGATTAACAAAGACAGAGAAGCAGTACAGGACTCATGCAGAGTAAATACAAAAAGAAAATTGACAGGAATTAAAGCAGAGTTTGCACAACTTAGATTTCATTTAAACATTTGTTGTAGTGGTTACAGTAGTAGTGGACTGGTTTAGTATACATTAGAAGCAGATTAGAACAAGATGAGGTGATAAGCATACTGTTGTGTATGCAAAGCTAATGCTAGTGTAGAGTAGGGTGCAGAGGAAGTAAATAGCAGTGTGAGAGATGAGGAAGGAGGAAGCGTGGTAAGTATTAGGAGATAAGCAGTTATGAGAGGGAGAATAGATGAAAAAAGTGTAGCTAGAGTAGTTAGAATATATGGGAGAGAGTAGATTAAGTGAAGAGGGGATAGGGGAGGGAGTTAGGAGGGATGAGAGCAGGTGCATTCCCAAGTAGAAAAGAGATTAGGAATAGGGAAATATTTTAAAAGAGAAGAGGTTTTGGGTAGTGCCGATATGGGCATGGAGGGAGTTCCATTTGCATGCTAGGGAAAAAGACAATAGAAATTGGCCAGCAGTACGTGAGGGTTTGTAAACTTTGAGGAGATTCTGATTACTGGACCTGAGAAATCGAATGATGAGATGCAGAGTGAGGATGGAGGAGAAGGAGGGGCAGAAAGATGGCTTAAAAATGAGTTTATGGGCAGTGCAGAGCTGAATGTAAGAGAGATAATTGGGGAATTCCAACCAGTTTAAGGAATGTAAGGCATTGCAGTGATGGGATGAGGATTTGGAGTTAGTGGCAAACATGGAGATCTTATTGTAACAGGATGCTAGTTTGGCCTTGAGGGTGGTTTGTAGGTTGCTAAGAAGAGGTGCTCCATACATGAGAGAAGGAAGGAAGCAGGTGGCAGAGAGGATAAGTTTGGCAGAAGAAGTAAGGTAACAATTATGGCGGTAAAGTATTCTGAGCCTTTGGTGAGGTTTCTTGATGTTAGTTTGAAGGTGAGTGTCAAACTTTAGCTGTTCATCAATAATGATGCCTAGGAGCTTAGTATAGGGGACAATTTGGATAGGAGTCCTGCTTTGGCTAACTATAGAGAAGGAGTTGTTGTCTAAGTTGGTGCCTTTAGATGGAGTAAAGATCATGACTTTTGTTTTAGATGCATTTAGAGCCAGGTGATTGTTAAGCATCCATGTCTCACTGCAGGTGAAGGCAAGCTGAGTATCATACATGAGTTTGGAGAGAGATTCAGTAGAGCAGATGATAGTGGACTTGTCTGCATATTGGACAAGCTTGGCATTTGGATACTAAAATGGAGGTCATTAATGAAGATGTTAAATAGTAAAGGAACCAGGATAAAACATTGGGAGACACCTGTCAGAGTGTCAAGGTAGAGAGAGGTACAGCTATTCCACTTGACACCCTTCTGTCTATTTGTGAGGTAGCTGGAAAACCAATTGATGGAAGAGGATGAAAGATTTGGTTTTGAGAGCTTGGACAAGAGTAGGCTATGGGAGATGGTATCAAAGGCCTTGGATAGGTCTAAGAGGAGGGTAGATATAATATTGCCAGAGTCATGTGCCTGATTGATGATGTTGAGGAAGGATAGAAGGTCTTTGGTGGTACTGCATACAGGTCTAAATCCATGTTGTGTTGGAGTTAGAAGATTATTATATAAGAGGTAGGATAAAAGTTGGAGGTGAATACACTTTTCAAGGACTTTGGAGACAGGGGGGAAAATGGCTATGAGGTAGAAGTTGGAGATGTCAGAATTGTTACCTCCTTTGTGTAAGGAAATGATAAAGGCTTTTTTCCAGAGAAGAGGTACATAGGACTCTGGAATGGAGCAGTTAATTAGGATGCAGATAGGGAGAGCTATGCCGTCAGCAGTTGACCTGAGGAAAGCAATTGGTAATTTATCAGGGGCATTAGAACAGGGTTTTAAGTATTGTACATGTTTTTTATAGTGTGTGCAGGAATGGGTTTAAGGGTGAAGGGAGGGGGTGGCAATGGTGGCAGAGGGAGAGGTGCTGTTGGGAAATATGGATGGAGCTGAAGAATTGTTGGGGAAAGATGTGGTGAGCTTGGCAATAGAGTCTATGAAGAAGGAGTTAAATTTAGAGGCTATGATATAATCTGGGGGGTTCACTTTATAATCTCAAAATACTGAAATATTGAATTTCAGTATCTCAAGACTTTAATAGCGAAAGCCCATTTCCATGAAAGACCACATAACCAAATCCAGAAATGTCGAATCAGCGGTAATGGTGGTGCGTTGTGTTACTGGATAGCTGGAGATTCAGGTAAGTGTTTTTATTGTAAGGGTTTTGGGTAGGGATTTTATTGTATGTTAGTGTGTTGGGAAGTTGTAGATGTAGGTTAAGGTATGTATGTAAGAGTGTGAGTGTGTAAGTGTTGAGAATGGTGGTGGTTGCATGTATGTGATGTGCGTTTGTGTGAGAGGAATGTAGATTGTGTAGTGGTGGGTTTCGTGTCTGTGTCATTTGTGGTGCAACCTCGGAGTTGGCATGTATAAGTAGTGGGGGTGTGGGGGGCACAACCCCCACATGGGGGGTGCAGGGGGCTTGCCCCCTTGCTTATATGTAGGGCTGGTGTTTGTATGTGTGTTGTTTTGTTTGTGTGTGTTTTGTTTCTTTGTCGTAGTGTGGGGAGGAAGATGTATGTGTGTTTGTGTGGTGTAGGGTGTGTTTAAATATCACAGTTTTGAATTTCGCAATTTTGGGGTTTTATTATTTTGATTTTACGGCTTTATAGTCTCGAGATACTGAAATTCTATATTTCAGTATTTCAAGATTATAAAATGAATCCAATCTGGGGCATTTGAGTCGGGGCATGGGTTATCTTTTCTGCCAGATTTAAGGAGGGTAGATATGCTACTTCAGAATTTCTTGGGGTTGGATTGATTATTGTTTTGGAGCTTAGAGTAGTAGGATTTGTGGTCAGAAGCACTTTGTTTTTTTACTGTATTGTGAAATTGTTTATATTCAGTATGGAGTGTGAGGGTTTTGCGTTTTTGGTAGGGCTTCCATGTTTTACCACAGGTATGCATGAGGGTTATTGTTTCTTTGGAAAGGCTTGGAACAGTTTTGGATTTCACTCTTTTAGTTCTAGGGGGAGCAAAGTTGTTTAGCAGGTTGGTGAAAGTAGTATTAAAGAAAGTGACAGCATCATCAAGATGGAGAGTTTTCAAAGGGTTCCAGTTCATTTGTTTGAAGCAGTCAGGGAAAGATTGAGGGTCAAAGTTGGCGAGAGTGCGGGTTACAATATAATTATGTTTTAGGTGGAGGGGGGAAAGTGAGCAGCATGCAGAGGTAAGGAGGTGATCATTTAGGGATTCGGGCCAGGTGCCACTATTAGAGATATTATTGGGATGAGAAACAAGTATCCAGTCCAGGATACCGCTTGAAAAGTTATCTTTGTTGGGTCTGGTAGGAGAATTAATTAACTGAGAGAAATTGCAAAGGTTAATATTCTGGGTGGAATTGGTAGAGTGAATAGAAGTCCAGTTGATATTTATGCCCCTAGGATAATTGTTTCATTACTTATATTTGAAGAGAGCCAAGAAAGGATATCTTCGAGGAGGGGAATGTTGTTTCCAGGTGGAATGTATAGGGCTGCTATAGCTATGTTTTTATGGTTATTTATTTTTAGGAGGGCCAGTGTTATTTTCGCTGTGGAAAACTGAAGTATGGGGTTGGTATATGGTGTTACAGTTAGAGAGGAGGAGAAAAGTAGGGCTATTCCACCTCCTTGATTATGTGTTCTGTTATTTTTTATGATTCTATAGTTGGGGGGGGGGGTGATTTCAGAGTCTTTGAGGTGTGGTTTGAGCCATGTTTCATAGATAGAAAGAATACCAGGATGGTTATGGGAGAGCCAGGTGTGGAATTTGGATAATTTGTTGCAAAGTCTTTAGGTGTTAATAGTAGAAAAGCAGAGAGATTTATAAGGGGGGGGGGGTGTCTGTGTGGTGGAAATTGAGTTAACAGTTTGGGAGATGGGGGTCCAGGGTTAGGTTGTATGTCCGGAAAGGAAGATAGAGATTAGTTCAAGAAGAGGGGAAAACAGTTTTTTGTAGTCATCAGACTCAAAGT
The DNA here is from genome assembly GCF_019279795.1 of Protopterus annectens. Lineage (NCBI taxonomy): Eukaryota > Metazoa > Chordata > Ceratodontiformes > Protopteridae > Protopterus > Protopterus annectens. The sequence continues at coordinate 549,411,994 of NC_056744.1, forward strand.
AGGTGTGGGAAGAGAATGTGACATAAGGGTTATGAGGGATGAGTACTGTATGAGATGTGTTCAAGAGTCTTTTGTTAAAGAAGAGAGAATCATTGGTATGTAAGACATGAGGGGAAATGAAGACTGAGTAGCAGGGATCAGATTTGGGGTAAGTGGAGGTAATGTGGTAGGGTGGGAAATGTGTGGGGTCAGGAAGGCAGGTGAGGTGGAGTAGAAGGTAGCATAATAGGGGAAGAAGTGTTATGGGTATTGCCTTTAGCAGTGTATATTGCATAGTTACTGTAGTGTAAAGTGGAGTCCAGAGGGGAATGTATTGGTGTAGTGGTGGATGCTGTCAGAGAAATGCAAATGTTGAAGTAGGGGTTGTGCTTTGGACAGAGGCAATGGGAGAGTTGTAATGGAGTGTAGGAGGGAAACAGTTAATTGAGTGGAGGGTAGGGTCTGATTTGGTAGGCTCTGTTGCAAGTGGGAGTAGTTTTGCTCATATAAAAGTAGTAGTTGTGGGGGTGGGTGTGAATTGGGGGAAGAGTAGGGGACTGGAGTGAGCCTGAAGGGTGAATGGAGCGGGCAGAACCAGAAGGAGAGCTGAGTGAGATGAGAGCCAAGAAAAGCAATCAGTGAAGAGCAGCCACTGCTAAGTACAAGCACCACTGGTAGAATACCTGTCTTGTAGGAGAAGATGAGTGACTCTGTGGCGGAATAGCTGTCTTGTAGGAGGAATTCAGTGACATTACATGTAGAATACTTGTCTCATAAATAGGAAGAGATGACTGACAGTAAAGGTAGAAGTCTTGTCTTGAAGGAGAAGATGAGTGACATTATAGGTAGAATAGCTGTCTCACAGGAGGAGATGAGTGACACTACATGTAAAATACATGTCTCATAGGAACAGACTTCTTTTATAGGGAGAGATGAGTCATTCTTCAGGAAGGAAACCTTTCTTGGAATAGGAGATAAGTCACATCTCAGGTAGAATACTTGTCTCATTACAAGAGATGACTAAAACTACAGGTAGAATACTTGTCTCATAGGAAGAGATGGCTCACACTACAAAATGAATTGCTGTCTCTTAGAATGAGATGAGGGAAACTACAGGTAGAATATCTATGTCAAAGGAGAAAATGAATAGCACTATAGGTAGTATAACTGTCTCATAGCAGAAGATGAATAAAACTGTAGATATAATTCATGCCAAATGGGAGAAGATTTGTCACACTACAAGCAGAGTAACATGAATGAGTGATACTACAAATACAAAACTTGTCTTGTGGGAGGAGCTCAGTGGCATTACATGTGGAATACCAGTCATACAGGAAGAAATGATGTCACTCTTGGTAGAATATTTGTCTCATAGGAGAAGAATAGTGACACAATCGGTAGAATACCTGTCTCATAGGAAGAGATGGGTGACACTACTTATAGAATGCCTGTATCACAGGAGGAGATAGGTGATACTACAAGTAGACTTGCTATCTCATATGTGGATTTGAGTAACACTACTGGTAGAATACCTGTGTTGAAGGAGGAGATGAGTGACATCAAAGGTAGAATACCTGTCTTGTAGGAGTAGACGAGTGACAGTACAGGTAGAATACCTGTCTCAAAGGAGGAGGTGAGTGACACTACAGGTAGACCAGCTGTGTCAAAGGAGGAACTGAATAACACTACATGTAGAATATCTGTCTTGTAGGAGGAGTTCAGTGACACTACAGGTAGAATACATCTCTCAAAGGAGATGACTGACACTACAGGTAGACTAGCTGTGTCACAGGTGTCCACTTCTTAATTTCGAAAGCCCACAATCCCGACGTTCAATATATCGAACTCAGAACCTTGAGACTGTGGAATCTCAAAATTAAAAAAAAATGCACCAAAATACATGTTTTTGCAGGGGGCAAACCCCCCTGCACCCCTTGCACCCCCTGCAACTTAAATAGACTAACTCCAAGATCACTCTATAGTAAAGAGAACGGTAGTGGCGATCGCTATACAGTGTGGAACAGGAACATTACCATTCTCTTCACTGTAGTGTGATCGCAGAGTTAGTATATTTAAGTTGAATAGGGTGTAGGGGGTGCAGGTGGGGGGTTGCCCCCTGCAAAAACATGTTTTTTATGTCTTTTTTTTTTTTTTTAATTTCAAGATTCCACAATCTCAAGGTTCTGAGTTTGATATATTGAACATCGGGATTGTGGACATTTGAAATTAAAAAGTGGACGCGTGTCACAGGAGGAGCTGAATAATACTACATGTCCTGTGGAAGGAGTTCAGTGACACTACAGGTAGAATACATCTTTGAAAGGAGGAGATGAGTGACACCACAGGTAGAATACCTGTCTCGTAGAAGGAGATTAGTCACACTATAGGTAGAATAGCTATCTTGGTGGAGGTCAGTGATGCTCCATGTAGCATACTTGTCTTGTAGGGCCAGATGAGTGACAATACAGATAGAATACCAGTCCTATCGGTGAAAATGAGTCAAACTATATGTAGAATATGTATGTAGGAGAAGATGAGTGACTACAGGTAGAATACCTGTCACAAAGGAGTTAATTCATCATACTGCATGTAGAACCCCCATACCTCTCAACTGTACAGGTTTTCGCAGAATGTCCAGATTGTTGCCTTATATTTTTGGTGTGTTCCCCCCAAAATCTGTACCTTTCAGGCAAATAGCTAAGGATTGAAGTCATTAAACAATGGCAAACATTTGAGTTTAAGACTCCACATCCTTCGGAAAATTCACGTTAATGCTAAACCTATTATTCTATCAACTTTCTAAGTTTGTAAGGGCAATATTTAAAATCTAAACCTATTTGTCCCCCCATCATTTTAGGCTTTTTCTAGATTTTTTGCTCTAAGAGGTTGAAAGGTATGAGAACACCTGTCTCATAGGAGCAGTAGAGTGACATCACAGGTAGAATTCCTGACTCGTAAGTGGAGTTGAGAAATACTACAGCTAGAATGCCAGTGTCACAGGGAAAGATGATTGACACTGCAGTTAGAATGCCTGTTTCATAGGAAGAGATAAGTCACAGTTCAGATGGAATACCTGTCTCACAGGAAAAGGACAGTGATACTATAGGTAGAATACTTCTCTCAAGGTTGATAATTAGTGATACTTCATATAGAATACCTGTCTCATAGGAAGAGATGAATGACACTGCAGGTAGAATAGCTGTCTTGTAAGTGTAGCTGACTGAAGCCCAGATAGAATACCAGTGTTAAAAGAGGAGTTGAGTGAAACTGCTGGTAGAATTGTTGTCTAATAGGAGGAGTAGAGGGGTAGCATTCCTATCTTTCTGGAGATGAGTGACACTATAGGTAGAATGCTAGTGTCACAGGAGGTGATGTGTGATAGTACAGGTAGATTTACTGTCTCATTGGAGAAGATGAGTCACACTACAGGTAGAATGCCTGTCCCATAGGAGAGTAAGAGTGACACTTCATGCTGAACAGATGTCTTGAAGGAGGAAATTTGTGATAAATGACAGTGCAGGTAGAATACCAGCATCATAGGAATAGATGAGTGATGCTACAGGCAGGATAGCTGTCTCAAAGGAGGAGTTAGGTGACATTACAGGTATAATATCTGTCTCGCAGGAGGAGATGAGTTGACACTTCAGGTAGAATACCTGTCTCATAGGAGGAGATGAGTGACACTACAGGTCGAATAGCTGTCTTATAGGAAGTGCTCAGTGAAACCACATGCAAAATGCCTGCCTCTTAGGAAGAGATGAGTAAAACCATAGGTCAAATACCCCTCTCTCCTAAGAGGACATAAGTGATCTTACAGGTAGAATAGCTCTCTCATAGGAGTATCTAAGTGATACTGCAGGTAAAATATCTGTCTTGTAGGAAGAGCTGATTAACACTATATGTAGAATGCTTTTCACGTAGGAGTGGCACTACATGTAGAATATCTGTCTAAGAGGAGGAGATGACTGACACTAGGTAGAATACCTGTTTAGTAGGGGGAGATAAGTGACAGTACTGATAGAATGCCTCTCCATAGCAGGAGATGATTGAAACAACAGTTAGAGCATTAGTGTCAAAGGAGGAACTGAATGATACTACAGGTAAAATAGCTGTCTTGTAGGAGGAGCTGAATGATACTACAGGTAGAATAACAGTCTCTTAGGAGGAGATGACTGACACTACAGATGGAAATACTGTCTCATAGGAGGGAGATTAGTCACACTAATGGCAGAATGGGTTCATATTACATTATCGAAAGATAACACAATCAAAAGGCCGAAACATAGAAACAGACGCATTTCAAAACTTTTATTGTGGGGGGCTGTGCCCCCCCCCCCCACTAATTATATATTCCAACTCCAAGATTGCACTACGGTGAGGAAAGGAAAAATATCCCAGTCTTCTCTGTACTGCGATCCCATAATTCAAACTTCAAAATGCAGCCGTTTCGATGTTTTGGCCGTTCGATTTTGTTATCTTTCGATAACGTAATGGGAACCCTGGCAGAATACCTGTTTTGTGTCAGGAGATGAGTGACACTACAGCTAGAACAGCTGTCAAGCTGGAAGAGCTCAGTGACATTAAATGCAGAATCCTTGTCTCAAAAGAATAAATGACTGACACAACAACTAGAATACCTGTCTCATATAAGAGATGAGTGACACTACAGGTAGAATAACTCTTATAGATGAGAATTAATGATTTTCAGGTAGAATACCTGTTTCATAGGTTGAGACGAGTGACACTACAGGTGGAATAGCTGTCTCGTAGGTTGAAATGAGTGAAACTATTGGTAGTATATCTGTTTCTAAAAAGGAGATGAATGACATTACAGGCAGAGTACGTGTGTCACAGGAGAAGGTTAATGACACTACAGGTAGAATTCCTGCTTCATAGGAGGATATCAGTTACACTACAGGCAGATTAACTTTCTCATAAGAGAAGATAAGTGACACGACAGATTATCTGTCTTGCCGGAGGACCTCGATGCCACTGCATGTAGAATACAGGTCAGACAGGAAGAAATGAGTGACATTAGAGGTGAAATATTTGTCTCATAAGAGGAGATGAGTGACACTACAGTTAGAATAGTTGTCCTGTATAAAGAGCTGAATGACACTACATGTAGAGTACCTTTCACATAGGAAGAGATGAGTGGCATTACATGTTGAATACCTGCCTAATAGGAGGAGATGACTGACACTATAGGTAGAATACCTGTTTAGTAGGAGCACATGAGTGACAGTAGTAGTAGAATCCCTGTCTCATAGCAGGAGATGAGGGAAACTACTGTTAGAATACTACTTGTTGGTCGTGGTGAGTGACACTACAGGCAGAAATACTGTCTTATAGGAGAAGATGTGTCACACTAGAGGTAGTAAAACTGTCTCATCTGTAAAATATTGTGACATGCAGGTAGAATACGTGTCTCATAGGAGGATATGAGTGACACTACATGAAGAAGAGCTGTCTCATAGGTTGAGTTGAGTGAAACTACACGTAGAATATCTATTAAAGGAGGAGATGACAGTGACACTACAGGTAGAATTACCTTTCTCATAGGAGAAGATTAATTAAACTACAGGTATAATTCATGCCTAATAGGAGGAGGTGTGTGACACTGCAGATAGAATAACTTTCTTGTACAAAACAGCTGTGTTGTAGAAGGAACTCAGTGACCTTTCTTGTAGAATACCAGTAACGCTGGAAGAATTGAGTGACACTAGAGGTAGAATATTTTTCTTATAAGAGGCAATGAGTAACACAGCAGGTAGAAAAGTTATCTCATAGGAAGAGATGAGTATAACTACAGATAGAATACGTGTCTCCAAGGAGAAAATTAGTCATACTGCATGTAGAACATTTGTCTCCTAGGAGGAGATTTGTTTCACTATAGATTAAATAGCTGTCTTATGGGTAGAACTGAGAGACACTACACCTTGAATACCAGTGTTGTAGAAGGAGAAGACTGACACTACAGGTAGAATACCTGCCTCACAGGAGGAGCTGAGTGACACTACAGGTAGAATACCTGTCCCACAGTAGAAGAACAGTGACACTACAATACCTCTGTTGAAGGAGGAGTTAGTGATATTGCAAGAAGAATTCCTTTCTCATCAGAGGAGATATGTGACACTGCAGTTAGAATAGTTGTCTCATAGGTGGAGCTGAGTGATACTACAGGTAGATTTCCAGTGTCAAAGGATTAGTTGAGTGAAACTACTGGTAGAATAATTGTCCTGTAGGAGGAGCTGAGTGATACTACAGGTAGTATACCTGTCCCAAAGCAAAAGATGAGTGACATTGCAGGTTGAATCGCTGTCTTGTAGGAGGATCTCAGTGACACTACCAGTAGAATACCTGTCTCATAGGAAGAGATGAGTGAGACTGCGGGTAGAATTCCTGCCTCTTATGGGGAGATGAGTCATATTTCAGGAAGAATACGTCTCATAGAAGGTGATAAGAGACACTACAGGTAGAATAACTGTCTTTTAAAAGAAGATTAGTGGCACTATAGGTGGAATACTTGTCTCAAAAGAGGGCACGAGTGATCCTACAAGTAGAATAACTGTCTTGTAAGAAGAATTAGTGAAACATGAAGGAATTCCTGTTTCATAGGAGGAGATGAGTGACAATACAGGTAGAATTGCTGTCTCACCATAAGAGGAGGAAGCTACTACAAGATAGAGCAAAATCCATAAAAGGGAAGACACCCTTGATCATCATAAGTAAAAAACTGAGATCTCTCATAAAATCATCCAAGGCAAATTTTGAGAGAAAAATCACTAAGGACTCAAAAGATAATCATAAGGCCTTTTTTAACTATGTCAGAAACCTGGGAGGAAACTCCCAGATATGCTCAGAATTAGTTCAAAATGATGTAAAAATCACTGAACCTACAGACATTGCCAACATACTAGCTGACAGGTTCAGTGCAAATCCCCCCCCCTCCCCCCCAAAAGGAGATATATCTATACCAGAGGATTGTAGCCCCCCCCCAAACATCTCAAATGCTCAGGTGAGAACTGTTCTCTCCAAGGCGAAAAACACAGCATCCATGGGACCAGATGGTGTCCCCGGTTGTGTGCTCCATGAACTCAATGAGGAATTAAACCCGCAGTTAGAGCAGCTGTTTAATCTTAGCCTCACCTCAGGATACGTACCCAAGGAGTGGCGTACGGCAACGGTGGTCCCACTTCACAAAGGAGGTGCCTCCACCGACCCCGGAAACTACCGTCCCATCAGCTTGACAAGCCTGGTCTGCAAAGCTATGGAGAGGATCATAATAGAACGCATAAATAAAAACATAGGGGACTTGCAGACTTTGGATCCAACCCAGTTTGGCTTTGTCAAGGGCAGATCATGCCTTTTAAACTTGGTTGACTTTTTCGAAACAGTCACCAAGGCCATTGACGAGGGCAAGGCAGTCCACACAGCCTACCTTGACTTGGCAAAGGCTTTCGACACAATACCCCACTCGGGTATCATTGAAAAACTCACCAGCTTAAATGTAAACTCATACGTCACAAGATGGGTTGCAAACTGGCTAAGCGACAGAACCCACAGGGTCAGAGTTGCTGGAGCCATGTCAGACTCCAAGCCTGTCACAAGTGGTGTCCCACAGGGCTCAGTCCTGGGCCCACTTTTGTTCAGCATCTACTTTTCAGAAGTACAAGCAAACACAGGAGGATTATGGCTGACAAAGTTTGCAGATGACTGCAAACTGGGCACCATAGTTGAAAACCCATCTGACACAGACATCCTTCAGAAGGGTCTCATAGAAACGGATAACTGGTGTCAGAGCCATGGCCTAAAGTTAAACGCCAAAAAATGCAAAGTCTTACCCTTCGGGAAAAACAAGGTTACCCCTAGTTACCATATAGGTGGCAATCCACTAAGCACAGAAGAGGTTATCAGGGATCTGGGGACCCAGGTTGACAGTAATCTTTTGTTTGACACTCACGTTGCCAAAGTAGTTAGGAAGACCTTCTACATTGCCCACCTGATCATGAAGGGATTCACATCTAGATCAAGGAAGGTCATCGTTCCCCTGTACTCATCACTCATCAGACCAATGATTGAGTACAATGCCCCATTCGGAATGTATCTGACCCGACACCTGCAGCAATTGGAAAGGCCCCAGAGGTTCCTCACCAAAAGGATAAAGGGTCTCAAAAATATGTCTTATGCTGCCCGACTGAAGGAATTCCAGCTCTATTCAGTCGCTTACCGTCTGCTCAGAGGTGACCTGTGCCTGACATACAAGGCCATGTCCAACCCGGAATTAATGAACATGCTTCACCTCAAAAGATCTAAATCCGTCAGAACTACAAGGGCAAGAGACTTAAACCTCAACACGGCTATTAATAGGATGTGCTGGAGGGACAGATTCATCACCCAGTGACTCCCTATGCTGTGGAACAAAATCCCGGTACATGTGAGGCAGAGCACCTCGCTGGCTTTGTTCAAGAGAAATCTTGACCAATGGATGGGAGATCGCAGGTATACCCCAGTGATAACCTCAGTGTCACTGCTTGACAGAGGCACAGCAAAATAATGGGCATAGTATCCTTCAAACTAAAGGGGTGGCGAAAGCCACAAAACTCTGGGCTAGGCTTATAAATGCCCTAGGGCGGATAGCCTAGTATGAACCTATGAACCTATGAGTGAAACTACTGGTAGAATACTTGTCTCGTAAGAGAAGGTGAGTGAAACTACAGTGGAATACATTTGTTGAAGGAGGAGATGAGTGACACTACAAGTAGAATACTTGTCACATAGCAGAACTTGAGGGACACTTCAGGCAAAATTCCTGTCTCGTAAGAGAAGATAAATGACACTTCAGTTAGCATTCCTGCCTCACATGAGATCAGTGAAGCTACAGTTAGAATTCCAGCCTTACAGGAGTTCAGTGGCACTACATATAGAATACATGTCTGATAAGAAGAGATGAGTGATACTATAGATAGGCTACCTATCTTGAAGGAGAACATGAGTAACACTGCAGCTGGAATACCTGTTTCAAAGAAGGAGGAGATGAGTGACACTACAGGTAGATTAGCTATTGTGTAGGAGGAATTCAGTGACGCATTTCATGTAGGTGGAGTTTAGTGACACTAAAGATAGAATACCAGTGTCATAGGAGGAGTTGAATTACATAACAGGTAGAAGAGCTGTCTCACAGGAGGAGATGAGTGATACTTCAGGTAGAGTACTTGTGTCCCAGGGCAAGATGATTGACTCTACAGATAGAATAGATGTCTTTTTGGAGAAATTCAGCAAAACTTCATGCAGAATACCAGTCTCATAAGAACAGATGATTGACACTAAAGGTAGAATACCTCTAGAAGGAGGTGATGAGTTACATTATAGGTAGAATACTTATGTCATAGTAAGAGATAAGTGATACTACAGATAGAATACCTGTCTCTTAGGAGGGTATGAGTGACACTAAGGGTAGAATACCTTTCTCGAAGCAAGAAAATAGTGATACTGCCAGTGGAACATCTGTCCCATAGATGGAGATTGACACTACAAAATAATACAAAATAATACCTGTCTCATAGGTGGAGCTGAGAGATACTACAGCTAGAATACCAGTGTTGTGGGAAGAGATGGGGTTGAGAGGGTGGCCTAATGGTTAAGGTGTTTGCCTTACAAACACAAGGTGCAGGGTTTGAGTCTCACAAGGGATACTTGGCTAAACTTGAAATGGCTCGCAAGGGCAGTTAGCTTAGTACAAACCTATGAACCTATAAGATGAGTGACATTGCAGGTAGAATACCTGTCTCATAGGAGAAGAAGAGTGACACCACAAGTAGAATACCTGTCTTGAGAGAGGAATTACTGATACTGCAAGTAGAATACCTTTCTCATAGGATGAGATATATGACACTACAGGTAGAATAGTTGTCTCATAGGTGAAGCTGAGTGACACTGTAGGTAGAATTCCAGTGTCGGAGGAGGAGTTGAGTGATACTACACATAGAGTAGCTCTATGCTAGGAGGAGCAGAGTGACATGTCCAGAAGGAGGAGATTAGTGACACTACAGGTAAAATACCTGACTCAAAGAAGGAGGAGATGAGTGACTACAGGTGGATTAGCTGTGTCATAGGGGGAGTTGAGTGACACTAAAGGTAGAATACCAGTGTCATAGGAGGAGTTAAATTACATGACAGGTTCTAGAGCTGTTTCATAGGAAGAGCTGAGTGATACTTCAGGTAGAGTACCTGTGTCCTTGGAGAAGAGTGACTAGGTAGAATAAATGTCTTGTAGGGGAAATTCAGTGATGCTGCATTTAGAATCCATCCACAACTCCTTTTTTTCCCATTTTACACATGGGGTTGGAGTGACACTTCAAAACTGTGATAGGAGTAGATGAGTGACACTACTGGAAGACTAGCTATCTCATAAGAGGAGCTGAGTGACACTTCAGGTAGAATACCTGTTTGAAAAGGAAAACAGTGATACTGCAGGTAGAATACTTAATTAATAGGAGAAAATGAGTGACAGTAGAGTGGGAATAGCTTTCTCATTGGTGGAGCGACACTATAGGTAGAATACTAGTGTAGTAGGAGGTGATGAGTAATAGTTCAGGTAGAGTTCATGTCGCAGAGGAGATGATGGGTCACACTTCAGATAAAATACCTGTACTGTCAGAGAATAACAGTGACACTTCATGTTGAATAGATGCCTTGAAGGAGGAAATTAGTGATACTGCCTGTCTCATATGAGGAGATGGATGACACTACAGGTAGAATAGCTGCCTCTTAAGTTGAGTGAAATGACACTGCAGGTAGAATCCCAGTGTCATAAGAGCAGATGAGTGACTCTACAGGTAAAATAGCTGTTTTTTTAGGAGGAGTTAAGTGACATTACAGGTAGAGTATCTGTCTCATAGGAGGAGGTGAGTGACAGTGCAATTAGACTGCACATCTTGTTGGTGGAGCTGAGTGACATTACAGGCAGAATATTAGTGCCGTAGGAGGATACCAGTCTCATAGGAGGAGATAAATGACTCTACAGGTAGAATACCTCTCTCTCATAGGAGGAGCACAGTGACATTACGGGCAGAATACCTCTCTCATAGGAGGAGCACAGTGACATTACAGGTAGAATACCTCTCTCATAGGAGGAGCACAGTGACATTACAGGTAGAATACCTCTCTCATAGGAGGAGCACAGTGACATTACAGGTAGAATACCTCTCTCATAGGAGGAGCACAGTGACATTACTGGTAGAATACCTCTCTCATAGGAGAAGCACAGTGACATTATAGGTAGAATACCTCTCTCATAGGAGGAGTACAGTGACATTACAGGTAGAATACCTCTCTCATAGGAGGAGCACAGTGACATTACAGGTTAGAATACCTCTCTCATAGGAGGAGCACAGTGACATTACTGGTAGAATACCTCTCTCATGGGAGGAGAACAGTGACATTACAGGTAGAATACCTCTCTCATAGGAGGAGTCCAGGGACATTACAGGTAGAATACCTCTCTCATAGGAGGAGCACAGTGACATTACAGGTAGAATAACTGTCTTGAAGGAGATGATGAGTGACACTACATGTACAATTCTTGTCTTATAAGAGAAGATGATTGACATTGCAGGTAGAATATCTCTGACACAGAAGGAATTGAGTCATACTACTGATAGAATAAATCTGTGAAAGTGTCATGAATCCCATTAATAGGTAAAGTAGCATGCATACTCACCTGTGAATTTGTGAAAGTGGCATGAACTCCATTATTAGGTAAAGTAGCACGCACACTTACCTATGAACCTAAGTGTCGTGCACTCCATTAACAAGTAAAGTAACATGCATGTTTACCTGTGAATCTGTGAAAGTGTCATGAACTCCATAATAAGTAAAGTAGCATGCATACTTATCTGTGAACCTGTGAAAGTGCCCTGCACTTCATTAACAAGTAAAATAACATGTATACTTACCTTTGAACTTATGAAAGTATCTTGTACTTCATTAACAAGTAAAGTAACATATATACTTACCTATGAACCTATGAAAGTATCCTACACTTCATTAATAAGTCAAGGTGCATGCACACCAACCAATGAACCTATGAAAGTGTCCTGTACTTCATTAACAAGTAAAGTTCCATGCATAGTTACCTATGAATCCATGAAAGTGCCCCTAACTTCATTAACAAGTAAAGTAGCATGCATGCATACTTATGACCCTGTGAAAGTGTCCTGGCCTTCATTAACAAGTAAACATGCATGCAAACCCACCTGCGAACTTATGCATAATAAGATCTTTGATTATTACCAGAACTGGGAAGGGCATTTATAAAGACAGGAGGTTTCATATGAATCAGTAAAGTCACAGAACAAAAAAAAACAGAATACAAGGGACACTCATTTTGTACAATGTTATATCACAATTTCATAATACTATAAATAAGTGAGTTATTTTTAACTGTGCTTTAAGGAGGACTGGGAAGCAACTGGGTTCTGTCATCAGTCCAATATAAGAGACAGGTTTTCTACTGGTAGTGTGATTAATCTCCACCTATAAGACAGGTATTTTACATTAAGCTTAACTCATCTCTTCCTATGAGACAGGAGTTCTATCCCTAGTGTCACTCTTCTCCTCCTTTAAGGCAGATATTCTACCTGTAGTGTCACTCATCTCTTCCTATGAGACAGGTATTCTACCTGTAGTGTCACTCATCTCTTCCTGTGAGACAGGTATTCTACCTGTAATGTCACTCATCTCTTCCTATGAGACAGGTATTCTACCTGTAGTGTCACTCATCTCTTCCTATGAGACAGGTATTCTACCTGTAGTGTCACTCATCTCTTCCTATGAGACAGGTATTCTACCTGTACTGTCACTCATCTCTTCCTATGAGACAGGTATTCTACATGTAGTGTCACTGAATTCCTATTACAAGACATATGTTCTAACTTCAGTGTCATTAGTTATTTTAGGAGACGAGAATTCTATGTGTAATGCCATTCAAATCCTCCTTTGAGATAGTTATTCTACCTGTAGTCTCATTCATCTTCTTGTACAACACTGGTATTTGACCTGTAGAGTCATTCAGCTATACCTATGGAGAATTATTATACCTGTAGTATCACTCATCTCCTTCTATAAGACCGGTATTATACCTGCAGTATCACTAATTTCTTCCTTTGAGATATTTATTCTACCTGTAGTGTAACTCAACTTCTCCTAACAGATTAATGGGATTCATGACACTTTCACAGATTCACAGGTAAATATGTATGCGACTTTACTTGTTAATGGAGTGCAGGACATTTAGGTTCGTAGGTCAGTGTGCATGCTACTTATTTATGGAGTTCATGACACTTTCACAGATTCTAAGTGTGCATGCTACTTTGCTTGTTAATGTAGTGCAGGACACTTTCATGGATAAGTATGCAGGACACTTTCATAGGTCCATAGGTAAGTATTCATGCCACTTTAAGTGTTAATGAAATGCAGGACACTCACAGCTTCATAGATAAGTGTGCATCCTACTTAACTTGTTCATGTGGTGCAGGGGCACTTTAATATTATGTGGTCTCAGTTTTCATTAGTACCTGCTCCTTTTAGCACCACTGTAACAGGATCACATGTGCACTGCAAATTTTTCTAGTGAGTAATCTTTTAAAAATGTATTATCTGTGCTAGGCTGAAGACATCTTTTGTGTGGATTATTGTTTGCATTCTTATAGCATAACTTGTTATTTTGCAAATATAAATACAACTTGTAATATAGAAAGACCCTTTAAGTGTAAATAAGCATTAAAGATTCTATTTTGTTTGCATATTAAGAAACTTACACTATTTGCAGTTTGATATTATGGCCATATGCAAAAGGGCATAATATGCAAAAGGAAAGTTAATCTTTGGCGTGATGCCTTTTCACAGAAGTAGGCATTTTGTTATCAATTAAAAATCAACACTCTACCTTAATTGTTACTTGTTAAATCAAAGTGATACTTTCTCAGACAAATGTGAATTTCTCAGCACAATTCAATCGCTGAATGGCATCCAAATGAAGAATTCAAAGTGTTTAACATTGAATTTTTATATTCAGGAATATTTAATGCAATTTGCCTTAGGCATACAAGGTCCATCAGATTAGTGAAGTCTGCTAAATGCCTCAAATTATTTCAGAAGCACTGAAAGATGGTGCCATATGAAAATGATAAGAATTATAGGCTAAAAGACTTAAGTGCCAAAAAAAAAATGAACTGTATCATGCCAAAAATGAATCCAATTTTTTTTTGTACATTTTCACATCAATGCTTTTAAAATATCCATGCAGCAAATTAAACATCTCTGTAGCACTAGTGAACAAATAGTTCCTTCTACAATATTTTTTATGAAGACTTCACTTGCATAAGATTTTAAGGTCTCATGACCACAAATTTTATTTTTCTGGCCAAACACACGAGTGACATTACAATTAATTATATAAGTCCTAAATTTAAAATTAGCATTCATCACAGGCCCTTTAACCTTATATATTTGTGAAAGAAAAGTATTTTCTTTAGTCCTTCGCTAAAATAAAGGTCTCTGCATCTTGAGTCTAAGCTTTTGGCTTTGCATTGTACATATTCAATAGGTTTTATATCCTAAGTCAAACAGGGATAAGAAAAAGCAACCCAATATTCCAATTCAGATCAATAAGAAAATAATAAGGATATACGGTCACTGAGCTCGGACAAGTTCTAATAGTTTTTGAAAACTTTTTCTTCCGAGCATAATGTACCAGAATATGCCAAAAAATGAATCCTAGATAAAACCAAAAGGACATCTTTTGGAACTTAACATGTTTACTGAGTGTTTGCCCATGCTGTTTCATTAGACTAATTATAAAAGACCATGTATCTGCATTTTGATTAACTAAGAACTAACGTATTGCTATACACTGATTGAAGCAATAATCCTTATATTCATTCTGTGAGAATTATGTTGTTGGCATATTTATTTTTTTAGGCAGTTTACAACCACAGGACAATTTAGTAAAACAATATAGTGACATTAATGAGAGGAGAATTAAAAGCAATAAACAAAACAGATGTAATAACAGAACCACAAAGCACTCATAAGCAACTGTTAATGTTAAAGATGTATAACTTGTAATGACCTTCAGTTGTTTTCTGTTTTCTGACAGTCATATATATATCTTATTAAGGGAGACTCATTTTCATTTCATGCAGATTTTTTTAAATTATGGAAGTACTGAACAAAGTAAAAAGACTATTGAAAGTCTAAATGTATGTAATCATTCATGCATTAATTACTTTGCTTGTATAATTGTAAAATATAATTAAATTGCACAAGACTTAGTGTAAACAAATCTGTTCTTGTAGACCCAGATTGCTACCAAATAATAATACTGCCAGTATTTAGAATATTTATTCATTCTCATTTGAATAATTTGCCTAGATATCATAACATAACAGAAATAGTTATATTCATAAATCCTTAATATTTATTCACTGTATAAGGTCTGTAGTTTCAGTTTTCATTTCACAAAAAAGGGTGTCTCTGTAGTATGCAAAATAACATAATATAACTCAGCTGTTAGACACTATAAATTGACCGTGGGGGGGAGTGCGTGTGTGTGTGTGTGTGTGTGTGTGTGTGTGTGTGTGTGTGTGTGTGTGTGTGTGTGTGTGTGTGGTACAGAAAAATGACAGCAGCCAGGCTAGCTGCACACAGGTGTGAACATTGGCTCTCAGTAATAGCTGCTGTTGATGTGACATCCCACCTCCATGTACAAAATCGGGAAAGGAGAGATAATACCAGTGTTGAGTGGCTTCCATTCTATGTAAGGTATCACCAAAGAGGTTGTGAAAATTCCACAATATTGGTGTAAACAACATCTGCATGATTTGCATTCATTGGGAAAGGATTAGCACACAGTCTGTCTTTATATCATGAAAGCCTAATATACAGGTGATACAGCTGGTGAAACAAGTACACAGAATTAATGATCTAGAATAAGACGTCAGTAGGATATAGAGAGACTGTGCCTGGCTGGGCGCTCTATCATATGATAAATGCCACTCATCCCATCTTGTGCTCTTTCTTGAATCGAGATGCCTCTACCTGTAGGAACAAAACTTTGCTGTAATGTTGCAATGCAATGTTCAGTCCTCTGTATTAATGTAGTGTAATGTCGACTTTTCACAATGCTGTTATTCCGTCTATAAATTCTCATTCGATTGTGTTTCTGCATTTCTTACTGTTTGTATTCTCATTGCCACTTACTGTTTAATGCTCAGCCTGCACATGATCACTTCTATTTGGTATTCTACTCCAGTAAACAAAATTAAACAAATCAAACAGAATAAATTAAACATGCAAATACCGACTTCATGCCAAGCAGCACTCCTAATTAGTATCTATAATGTGCTACTCTGTTGTACAAACACCAAATTCTATGAATTCCTCACTTAATTTGATTTATGACTTTCAGAGCTCAACAAGTCTGATCAGCAGAAGCCATTATTGCATTGGATGGGCACTAATATGCAATGTGTACAATATCACAGAATGCAATATGCAATGTAAGCTGTGATGGGCTTGTCTGTGTTGTAGTACAAAAGAATGCTATTTCAATAATCAGGACTAGAACATATCCGTATTGGGAAGCAATGGTTCTAGTATATGCAGAAGCAACAAGGACTAAGGGGATTATTCAGTAGGTCTGTGTGTGCTTTTGTGGGTACAGGTGCATTTTTATGTGCTTGTAGCACTCATAAATATGTTCTGTATATTTCCATAAATGTGTGCATGAGTGTGTGTGTGTGTGTGTGTGCACGTGCGTATGTGCACACGCATGTGTTCCATGCATGCGACTGTAAGCGCGACTGCACACATGCATGCATAAATGCACATGTATGTTTGCCTGTGTTTGTATCTGTACCTGAATGCATCTAGTATGTATAGTAAGGCAGTGCTTATGTTGCCAGATAGAACAGTCACCATTCCCCCAATCCATTGCATTAGTGACCTAGTCAAAGAAGTCCACTAGGTTTAGTTGTCATTATCTTCCATTAACAAAGCCAAACTGGGTTGTGTCTGAGGTCTGAAGGTTTCCTACATCTGTGTTGATTATTTCCATGATAAATCCTTACGTGGCTTTGCATTTTAGACTAGTTAGACTAATAAGTGTGCAGTTTCTGGGATCGGGTAATGGTCCACCCTTGTGAAGTGAGATGACTGTTGCAGTCCCATTCTAGTGGTACAAAATCTGTTTTGAAGCTATAGTTGAAAAGTGACTCAAGTCGTCCTGATAGGCCATGTATTACGCTATTTAGGAGGTATCCTGGGACATTGTCTGGGCCCACTGAATTTGAGTTTTTGGCTCTTGAGAGCACCACCAGGACCTGATCCCTGTTAATAGCTGAGGGGGGAGAATGCTTGTAGGTATTTCATGGGGGGAGGCAGGAAGGAGTGGGAGATGAAGTTTGAGCTGAATTTATGAGCCATCAAATGAACTATTTCACTTTCATCAGTGACAGTGGCACCACTGACATCACTGATATCCATTTAGATACACTGATGTGTACTGCTTTTGAGGTTTCAGATATAGCTGTAGAAGGTCTTGTGGTTGTCTTTTAGCCTGTGAGGCTATCTTGACCTTGTAATTAGCATTGCTGGATTTAATAAATCTTCTTAGTTTTCTGTTTAGTTTAATTAGAGAGTTCCTACATTCTGGAAGTTGCTCTTCCTGATTTTAGCCATGATTTTTTTCCTCTTGTTATATATCCTATTAAGGTTAGGATTCCAGCAGTGTGATTTGTTTTTAGAGTTTGTTTTGGGTTTAGTTCTATTAAGTACAGCAGTCTCTATACAGCCATTTACATGGTTGTACATGGTCTCTGTGAACAATTATGCATAGGTTGTTGTGAACGCTGGGTTGGGAGGGTCATTGAAGTTTGACAAACCATCACTTAATAGGATGTAGTTTGCTTTGGAATAGTTCCTATCTTTTACAGGGTTTGCTGGAGCTACTGAGTTGATTTTTATTCTGAAGGGGACAGCTTTTTCATCCAAACTCACCAGGGAGGGCATGACATTAGAGGGGGTCAACACTCTCCCATGTGGGTGAGCATCAGGTCCAATATGTTTGAACCTCTGCTGGTGGGTGTGCGCACTATCTGGTCAACGGTATTTATGTTAATAAAGTGCAGGAATCATTGTGCCTATGAGTATGAAGCAATGAATGTTTCCCAGTCTATAGAGAGATAGTAAAGTCTCCCTTGAACTGGGCATTTGGTTTAATGGTGAGTGTCTCCAGAAGGTCTAGATATGAGCTATGGGATTCCAGAGAAATTGAGAGTAACCTATAGCTTGCTAGGATATGGTATGGGACTTTGTCTTTGGTGATTTGCATGAGGATAAATTGCAGGGCATTGTTTTGTTTAACCAACTTAAACTATGCTCATTGCTAATATAGATAAAGACTCCTCCACCTTTTGTTCCTGTCTGTGCAGCTGATGGTCTAATGTGTGGAAGACACTGAAGTCTTGCACTGCCATAGTACTTTCTCTGGATTTAAAACATGTCTTGGTAATGGCATAGATGTTATCTCCAGAGTGAGGAGAGTTTGTAGGGTGGGGAGTTTCTTGTTTAGTCTCATAGCATTGAGCATTATCAACTTTAGGCTTCTTTGGATTTTTATTTGCTTGGTTGGTGGTTTTGCCAATTTGGCATTGCTTAAAAAAGGTTTCAAGGGGGTGGATAAAGTTTTAGCTAATATTCAGAAGTCTAGATGAGACAGGTGTAACTATCCATTGTAAAGCAATGTGTTTTGTTAACCATGTTCTCTCATGCTAACAAATATTGAATGCTCCTGTGAAGTATGTATCAGGTCATTAATGCCCACATAGACTATGACAGAGTCATACTGGTCTCTGTAAAGTAGTGACTTGCCTGCATGCGTACCTTTGTGGATCCTGCCTCCAAGTAAGGAATTAACCTGCATGCAGCAATATTGTCAAAAGCTAAGATTTACATTCTCTATTCTATATGAATTCCATGAATGCCTGTTGTTCTGCCTCTTTTTTGGCCACTGGACAGTCAGAAGTCAGGAAAGAACGCTGGTGACATCATATCACAGTGGTCTAGTATTAGGGAATGAGACAAATGTAGCTTCTGTTATATTTGTTGGTGTTACGTTACTGCCATGATATATCTGATAGCTTGATCTTTCATTTGATGGTAATAATTTACAGATGACACCCACTATTCAGCTACATGTAGCTATGTCAAGGGATCTGAGGATAGTTTGGGAAGAATCGCTACATTGCTGAGTCATTTGTTCTAGGAGACTGCAACAAAGGGAAAGGTGATATGTCAGGTCTATGTCACTATTTTGTACTAATGCATTACCTCTTATTTTAATGCCTTTTGGTGATAGAAAAAGCATTCGAATACTCAGCGTGTACTAAATATTCTATCTTGTTTCTTGCTAAAAAAATAACAAAGGAAAAATATTATTTAATGTTTCATTATATAAAATGGACAGTACTAGTCCATCCACTTAAACATTACTGCATCAGTGATTACAAATTCAGTTATTTCTTTAGTTAACATTTGTTGAGTGGGAAAATCCAACTAGGACAGAGCCTATTTTCAGCAGAGGCCTGGGGAAGAAACACTCCAGACACATGTCTTTGGAATGTGGGAGAAAACCCATGCAAATGCAAGGAGGACATGCAGATTCCACCCTAGCCAAGAATTTAACCAGAGAACCTCTTGCTGTGAGACAGCAACATTAAATGCTGCACCACTCCACCACCACTATTTTATTTATTTATTTATTTACTTACTTATTTAACATTCGTTATCCAGGATAGTCCGACTGGTCAGCAAGTGTCTGTTTTCAATACAGTCCTGGGGAGAAAAGCTCAAAAAAAATGTAAGAGAAAAAAACATGCAAATTACATTAACCTGAAATTACAAACTTACAAAATGCAATAGAGATGAGAAAAATATATAACAGTGCATACATAAAAATGTACAGGTGGATGTTAACAATAGAAAAATATATCAGTTAGCAACATTGTCTATTCCTGTGTTGGATGAAACGTGACATTTTTGTATAAAATATACAGTGTGTAGCTCAACAAAAATATCAGTTTGCAGCATTTCCCATTCCTGGAATGGATGAACAGATAACATTTTGCTACTCAGCAGTTATGGACAATCTACTTTGTTCAGAAAACAAATTAATGTAATTTTTGTTTTGCATCACTGATCATTCTGTTATTATGAATCTTTATGAATTTAGCATTGTATTCTGTTGTTTTAATTCTGTGTATTAATGACTGAAACTGTGGCTAAACTTGGAAATTAATGTAATTTATCACCTTCATTGTCAGGCATAGTTGAAAAAGGCAGTAATGTCAGCCCATGTACCTAGTTAGAGAAACAAATGAAGAAATGACAGCAGTAGATGGTGACTAGGAGACTAACCAAGGAAGTATTGAAAGAGGATGTCTTTTACTACCCTTTGAGGATAATGGATAAAGAAAGCCTGTACAGAAAGGACTTGTTTCACCTCTCAAATAATGTACTAGACCTGTTCAGTTTCAGCTAGTTTATTGGTCTGCAAAAAAAAAAAAAAAAAAAAAAAAAAAAACACTTGTTATCTTTCTAGTAAAGTTTAGGTAGTAAAAGGCAAGAGTGCCAGCCTACGAAGAGGGTGGACGGAGGAAGAGAACATGGGGTTATAACCTGTGATGCTGTATCATGATGCATAAGGAAGTGTCCTCCTGAATGTGAGGATGCCACAAATTAAGCAAATGGAAGTGCACCATCAAGGAGATCATGTCTCACTGCTCAGTGATAATAATAGTGAAGGAGAAACATGCAGGGATTAATTAGGGTTTTGGAGTTCTGATTATGTAGGTCTGGTAGAAATGAAAACGTGTGACGTGAATGATAAAATGTTTAAGGCTGCAATCTTTTCTCTCTGACACTTTCCAGTAAAGAATTCAAACCAGTGATTGATTGATTGTAGAAATGAGCTTAGAATTAGAAAGTATGCCTAGGGAGATGAGAGTGTGTTGTGATAACAACTTGAAAGGTATGATTTAAAGGAACGGATGAAAATGGCAAAGATTTAGGTCAGGAGATGCAGAACTACAGCAAAATGTCTTGCAAAGGTATTTGGAACCAGCAGATTCACAAAAACGTTTTAAGGATGCCGGGGCATCTCTCTTAATGATCGCTATGCTATTTATTTATTTTACTTGTTGACTGGGATAGAGCATTGATCCCACTATACCATCTTAAGGCTCATCCCAGGGACACAAAGCAGATATCAATTCAGAATTTACAAGACAGCTTAATAAAGTTAACAATGGCTCGAACACAGAGTAAATAAACTGACAACAATGTGCAAGATCCAATGCTTACTATACGCGGTATATACAATAGTTTTGTAAGAGCGTATATATACAATAGTTTTGTAAGATGAAGGAAGTAGAAAAACAGAGGGTGGGCAGCAGCGACTATAATGAGATGGAAGAAAGAATAGGTGTGAGATGGTGGAGTAAAGAGACTCTTATAGAGTCTGTACCCCCATATTCCCTTTAAATAGCTAATAGGTGGTCTAATGTAGGCACAACTTGGGTTGGGGAAAGGGATGGACACAGGGAATGACTTGCCAGGATGTTAGGTAGTGGATGTGTTTTGGCCATTCTGCTTCTGACTAAAGGCTCTCATCAGAAAATTGACCTATTTGTATCCCTTTAAATGGAGATAGAGATGACCAAAGTGGCCATCAGGGTTTTTTTCTAGTTAAGTCCTGACTTGCCTCGCATGTATGCTCAAATACATAGTGTTGGCATGTAATGGACTGTTATGATGAATGCAGCACCATTGTTTGATGCAGTCAGTTGGCCCTGAACCTCGTTATAAACAAGGACCTCTCTGTGTGATTAAGTCTTCACCAGGAATTCTACCACAGGCAGTGTGTTCATGAGAACATATCCTTCCTGACCTGCTGAAGAGAGCAAAAAGGTTTAAGCCTCGACATTCTTCTCCTTTCCTCTCTCACCTGAATCCCAAAAAGCACCCAAGCCACTCGCCAAACTTGGGCCACAGGGGTCATTTTAGGCTTTATGCCTCTATGCCTTAGTGATTGCATCTATCTGACTGTTTCAAACCATGTGCAACACAAAACAATACTTAAAAAGTATAAGAATATAAACTGGAACTTTTATCCTATTCAGTAAAATGATCAATAAAATGATGTTATTACAGAGTTAAAACTTAAAAAACTGAGTACTAATTTTATTTGTGTAAGCAGGGTTCACTACAGGTGCCCAAGTCCCATGTGCTAGAAAAATCACTGTCTCAAAGCCAGAGACTCAAGTGAGCTTGGCTAGGCTACTGTTCACCCTGGTTGGGGTTGGTGTAATGGTTAAGGAGTTCACCTCAGTCACAAGGTAGAATGTTTGATTTTTACCTTTGAAAATGAATTGTCTGGGCTTAAAATGGCCCAAAAGAGCAGCTAGCCTAGTACTTATCAATGCGTAAATTTAAATATGGGTTCATGCAAGCAGGCTTGGGGTAGAACTGCTGCTCACATTTGAATTTGAATATTTATTTATCATTTTGTTGACCGGGAAAGTCCGACTAGGTTCCACAGAGCTTGTTTTCAGCAGAGGCCCAGGGAGAAATGCTCTAGATGCATGCCTTTGGAATGTGGGAGAAAACCGGAGTACCCAGAGGAAACCCATGCAAACATAGGAAGACCATGCAAACTCCACACAGAAGGCACCCCAGCCGAGAATCGAACCAGAGAACCTCTTGCTATGAGGTGACAATGTTAACCACTGCACCACTGTGAGGTTGAGCAATCTGTTGGAATGGGATAGGATTAGGTAAAGGGAGGGGGATTTTAGGGATAGACAGTGGGAAGGGAGTTGTAGGATTAGGGAGCTGGAAGGAAGTTTTAAGTTTATGGAGTGATTGTGAAATTTAACTTTAGGGATAGGGTTTGGAGTTTTATTTTCAGTGAGCAAGAAAGGAGTTTTAGGGTTTGGGAATAATCTTAGAATTTATGTTTCAGGAGGGGAGTTGGAGCTTTAAGTCTATGGATTGATTGGGGACTTTAGAGTTAGGGAGGAGGAAGAGTGGAGGTTAAAGGTATGAGAACAACGCGACAGGTTGCAAACTGGATGAGAGGTTTAACTTTAATGTTTAGGTTCTGGTAGTGTTATATAGTTTATAGGATCAGGTGTTGAGAGAGTTATGTAGAAATTGGATATCGGGTAGTGGGGTTAGAGAACATGCTTTATCAAGCAAGTGGCAGCAAGCTGGGGGTATTGTGAGTTATTAACATAGTAGCAGCTGCAGTAGACATGTGTAAGCACAGTGACTTTAGTCACACACAGTTAATGCATTCAGAGTGCAAAAATATTATATTCCACATGCAATCCTCTGTAGATGTTGGAAGACATAAGATGAAAAAGTACTTATTCAGACTTGTAGATAGTTTTCTTTTTCACAGTGGAAGAACTCCGAATATTTATCTGCCCTGTGAAGAAATTTCATGATTTCCACATTCCAGACACAGAGTAATTTATGTTTACATACAAACCTGAATTATATGTCTTTTAAACTGCAAAAGTCATAAAATAAGGCTGCGTGTCTGTTTGAGTATGATTCAAATGTCTAATTATGTCTGACACAGTCTTTAATTATTTGACTGAACCTTCAGTGTGTTGACACTAATTGCCTTGATGGCTGTCTGTGCGTCATTATGGTGTGAACTAAATAAGGATATATTTTTAGAAACGCATATATTGCTAATTTAATGGCATGAGTAAAATGCAACTAGTGAAATAGCTGAAGACTAGAGCACTTTGCAAACAAGGTGTATGTAATTCAGATTCAGATAGAGATCCTTACCTTTTTTTTTATTTTAAGAGTCTGGATGCATTAGTTTATCACCAAGTATTTCCGAGTTACCACAGAAAATGCTAACAGGTGTGTAGTGCATCTTAATAAGTTAGCAAAGGATAACTGAGAAAAAAAAACAGAAATGCAGAGATCATATTTTCCGATGCGATTTACTGAAATGTGTATTCTGTTATAATGTGTCATACGCCTCAATTCACTCTAAAAGCATTTTCAAGGAGATATTCCTATTGCATAGTCATTTACATGCTGCATGCATAGACAAGTCTTTCTAACATGAAAGTAAGTGTTGACTCCAAGGTCTGCAGTGCTCAGCAAGTGAATTTCACTAAGGTGATAATGTTATTTTAAAACTGTCTTCATAAATAAAACTAGTTTCTTCTATTGCCATTCCTAAAACATAGTTTGTGTCCCACACCATACTTATAAATTGAAATGAAGTTCATGACTCTTGAAAACCCAGATACTGCAGATTACATAAAATACAATAAGCCTTGGCAAGTAATAATGCCTCAGTTAATGCAGTCAGGTATAGGCACAGAAAATGAAAAGAGTTAAAGTGGTTTCAGCAGAGAGACATGCAGATTAGCAGTAATCAAATCTATGGAAAAGCCTTCCTGTGCATTGCTTAACATTATATTTATGGATTCATTTACCTTTTATTATGGCACAGTCACTTTAAAGCCCTTGACTACTGGGAGATAAGCAACTCAATATTCATCCATTTTCAGTATTCATTCTACCCATGTGAAACATTTTAAAATGGTTTGACACTCACATTCAATATATTTGTTCACTAGGCTTAATGGAAGGCATTTCTGAGTAAAATATAAAATTTTAAACAAATAGTTTTCTAAATGTACTGGGCTGTCTCCAGCGACATTTAAGGTCACTCAGCAATCCAGCATACACACTGGATGAACACTTAAAAGTGAGTTAGTGTGCTAAATAAATCATACCGTGTAACAGCACTCAGTTTAGAAGATTAGATCACTTGCATTTTGCAATGCAGGAATGCTTTCCTTGTAACTGTAGATAATTAAAACGGAACATTCCAAAATATTTCACTCAGGGGTAAGAAATAATGCTGCATCATACTGGGCTTGCGAGCACTTTAAAGCATGTAGTTTTGCACAGTGAATGAAGAATGTACTTGAACATTGTTCTTGTGATAAAACAGATGTCTGAGGTCTGTCATGATCACTGATATTTACTGAGATAAGCAGGAGCACCATTTTGCAAACATCATTATGTGTTCTTCTCCTTTCAGTAGTCCAATTCTAAGCTGTTGTAGCAATAGGTGGACATCACTTATCCATCAGTTCTCAGCCCTAAGGTAATCTCCGTACACAACATAGGCACTTACATAGAACCCAAAATATACCATGTTCCTGTCTACTTCTCCAAGCATGTCTTTGACACACACTTCCTTGCTGTTCTCTCAGGAAATTGCAGGATAGTAACACCCCTCTGCCATTTACAGGTGGTTACTTGACACACCTGTGCAGCAGTAAACCAAATTCCAGTGCCAGCTCCCTTCATAGTGAAGCTGCTGTCACAGTCTCAAAGCCTGGAGTGCCCTGACCACCCCAAACTGAATAATTACCAGCACATTCCCTAATATTCTTTTGGAATAGTTTCATTGTGATCTGTCAACAAATCCCAACATTGCTGAATTGTATCCCTCTGAATGATCTTGTATTTTGATCTATCCAAATAACATGACTCCGCTGAAATAGTGTTCCTGCCTGGATACACGTTATCATAATGTAACTTTGTTCCTGTCTGTCAGTCTCATTCCTGGCATGCACACAATAATTTCTTTCTAATCCAGCTCCAGCACTGAGCCCTGTGGGACACCACTAGCAACTGGTCTCTTGCTGGATCTGGATTCACCCACTTTAGACATGTATGTCCTGTCCATGAGCCAATTTACTATCCATCTGGTGATGTAGGGATTTATACTAAGTTTTGTGAATTTATTTATAAAACCTGAGTGGGGAATTGTGTCAAATGCTTTGGCCAGGTCAAGATAGGTGCTATATACTGTTTTACCCTCATCCATGGCCTTCGTGACTTTCTCAAAGAAATCCACCAGATTCAGTAGGCATGACACGAATTGGGTCGAGTCTAGTGTTTGGAGGTTTTCTATGTTATTATTTATCAGGTCCATGGTTATTCCTTCCATGGTCTTACATACAAGACTTGTCAGCTTATGGGTCTGTAATTTACTGGGTCACTAGATGGTTCCCCTTATGCAGATGGATGACTGTTGCTGTCTTCCACTCTACTGGGACAAAGCCAGTCCAGAGGCTGTGGTTAAAAAGAGATCCTAATAGGCCTGATATGTCCTGATTAAAGCCATTTAACAGGCAACCTGGTGTATCACCAGGCCCCACTGAAGCTGTGTTTTTATCTGTAGAGATCGCAGTGGCAACCTGTTCTTAAGTGATAATTGGCAGTGGAGTGGTGGAGGGTATTTATTGAGGGAGAAATGGGGTTGATGGGTAGGTGAAATTTGAGCTGAATTTTGTCAGGCCGCAGATTTGCTGTATCTTTTGATTGAGTATAGGTGATCCCATCTGCAACTAATTCTGCACATTGTTGGGTGTTGTGCTTAAGATTGCGGACTTAACTGAAAATTATGAAACTAAGTCCACCACAGCCATTTGACTTCACACAGACTTCAGTATGGCCAACATTGAAGCAAAGGTTCACGTTACAGAATTTCAATGTATTTATGATTTCATCATTTATTTACACTTTATTGATTAGTTTTCTAGTCTACAGGACTCTTGTCAGAGGAGAACTGAGGTGTTTTTTATACTGGTTGGAGGAAACCTTTGCTCAGGGCACTATGTAACTTCCATAGATTCATAGATTTGTAGATTATTATTAGGCTAATGACCTGGGTGGGTCTTTTCTAAGCATAACCAAGTTTTCATGAAAGAATAATGATGGCCAGTATCTGAATAGGACATTGACAGTCAGGCATTTATACGCTACCTATGTCCATAAAGGACATGGGTGCTAGGCCCTGTGTAAATTTTCTATTTGCCATCCACTGGTTTAGATTGTGCTTAAACTGGGTAATAGATGCACTCAGCTTCACATGGATAGGAAGCCTATTCCATAGGAGGGCAGTCTCTGGGACACATATCAGTCTCTCAAGTAAGTTCTGTTTAAGTCACCAACAACATTCAGGTCCCTAGACCTTGTATTACTACTACTCTTTGACTTATGTACATGTAGGAGATTCATAACTGTGGGTTTTGTGGATACCTGTTAAGCCAGGCATAGATCACCCCTCAGCAATCTATAGGAGATTGAGCACAGGGAAAGGATTTTAAGGCATTCTCATAAGGCAGGTTTGTTATGCCTTGTATTCTTTTTGTATGGATCCTCTGAAGTTGCTGTTGTTTCTACATACCAAAGGGAGTATTGTACTCTATTACTGGTCTGTTAAGGGTGGAGTACAGTGGGATAATGACCTCTTTGGACCTAGATGCCATGCCCTTACTTATAAGTTATGCAACATAAAAGGATTTCCTCACCACTGTGACCATGTGGTGCTCAAAGGTAAGGCACTGTCTATGTGTGTACCTGCATCCCTGACCACTGGGTCAACTCGGAGGGGTGTATTATCAACATGGTAATTGGTAGGGATGGTTGACTTCCCAAAGGGTACAATTATGCATGTCTTAGCATTGAGTTTAAAACCATGGTCTCAACTCTCCCACTCTTCTGGAATAGAATGAACCACAGAGCATATTGTTATGAAAAATAAAAGAGCTAAGGGATTTTGGGATAATTTAAGCATTTGAATAAGGGTATGATTATATATGGTTATTTTGGAAATGGATGAAGGGTAAAATTGATAAATGAGATAATATAATGTTGCTTACACTATAAGGGATTTGGAAGATGACATATGAAGATGCTTTGTACAATAAAAAAGGGGAGATTGATGAACTGATAAAAATAAGAAATAGTTGTGGCATACAGACTGTGGGATGAAAGACAAGGGGAAAGTGAAATGTTTCTTTTTCTTTTTTGATATATAATATTTTTGATATGAAGTAAAGAAATGTGTATATAGAATGCATCTGTATAACTCTGTGAAAATGTGTATAAATAACCTATGCATGTTTTGTTAAGTGCCATGGGATCTTTTACATCCACCTAAGCTACTGCTGACTCAGACGGATGGGACCTTATTGTCCTCCATAGAATGAAGACCATTATGTCTTCTTTAGGCAATAGCTGAGATGCTGAACCTATATTTCATACTTTACCATTTGCTTTGTGACAATCCTTAGCTTTTAGGGCTGTTATAGTAACATCAGATTATGCTAAATGAAATGAAATGCTTGAAAATCAAGTGTAGCATATGTTCTTATCTGTTTAAAGGGCATACTTCTGCTAAATATGAGCAAATAGGAGGCAGGTTTGTTACTGGCATTCCAGGCCATGCCACTTCACAGATGTTATAGTTTGGGGCACAAAAGCTGGTTGGGTGGGTGGCCTAATGGTTAAGGTGTTTGCCTTAAAAACACAAAGTACAGGGTTTGAGTCTCACAAGGGATAATTGGCTAGGCTTAAAAAAAATGGCTCACAAGGGCAGTTAGCCTAGTACTAGTCTATGAACCTATGAACCTATGATATTAGTGTAGCTAGAGTTGTAGGTGACATTAAACAATCAAATGCAACAAGTTGAGGATAAGGCATTGAGAAGATCAGTGAAAACATACAGCTGAAGTTAAAATAATAAATGGAGGCAAGGAAAGTGCACAAGATGAAAATGAGTCTATGAGTCAAAGCAGTGTTAGTTTGAAGTGGGAGGTGCTGAAAATATAATAAAATGAGAGCTTTTCCTAGTGAATACAAGACTAGTGTGGTAAAAAGAGTAACAACCGAGACTAAAAATGAGGAAAATGCAAAATGCAGCAAAAGCTTTCCTTTTGGGCTCTTTGAGTAAGCATTTAGACCCAAATGATGAAAGAAATGCCAGACTTCCATTTCATGGCACTGCATTAAGATTCAAGTCAGATACTGAGACAGATATAACTGTAATGTCAGTGGGAGTGTATTGAGGCATCTTAAAATATCTGTGACTTTTCAAAGCAGAAAAGGACGTATGCAGCTTAGGTGGAAGTGATTTCCAGGATGCTTCTATTCTTGACTGAGTGGAAAGTGAGCAAATAATAGTTCTGGAGCTATGTAGTGTTGGACATCTATATGAATCATTTGCTAAGCAGTGTCACTACACGCAAACTGGGTTTAATTAACACAAATAAAGAGATAAGCACTCCTAAAATGTTAGGCAGTAAAGATTTTTTTTTAATCTGGTGCAGATGTTTATACTGTCAATAAGGTAGTGTCTGAGAGAAATACACTTCTTTGGAGTAATCATTAGGGTTACAAAACCAGCACAGTGGAATATCCTATCGATGTCAATGATAAAGAAAAAATGGCAAAATGAGAATTTGTGTTAATCCCTAAAAATGGAAAGGTTTAGCCTGCCTACTTTGGAAGACATTATACCCAGGGGATCAGGATATTACAAAGCCATTTGATATTCAGAGACTCATTAATGTGAATCCTGGAATCAAGAGACTGAATGACCAAAAATGCAGATTTACACATAGTAAGTTTCAGACTGCCATTTCTCAGAATATTCCCATTTCACTGAGGTATGGTGATCTTTGAGTTGGTATATAATTATGATGGGTGGTGAGCTTGCCCACTATATAAGGGTGTGCAAGGACACGACACCTCCCACACACACAAAATGCAACTTTAAAGGAGAAGCATGATTTTCAACATTTGCTATTATTTTTCTGACTTTTTCCTTCATTCTGGGTCTTACACTTACAAGTCTTATAATTAAATTATGCAGTCTGATGTGCTCTACAGTAAACACATTGAGTGGACTTTGGCAAATATGCCTTAATTGAAGTATCAGAAATTTACCCATATTTATTACTTAAGTTGGAAGATTTTGTTTCATGGGATGCTTTTTTGAAATTAATTCATCACTTGAAATTTTCCAGCATGAAATTAGTAAACTCCTCAGAGGCCCTGAAGTCAGAGTGGTTGTGATGGAAGTCCAGAAGTCCAGTGACTAAAGAAAATGTGAGTGCATGTGCAGAAATTATAATATGTATCCAACTAGTAAATTCCTATAGGATGGCATTCTGAGAGTAGTATCTAATCAAGATGCAGACCTGTATACTGCAATAGGCTATGTCCAAGATACATGGCCAAATAAATAGACATAGGCACTACAATCTGTATACAAATGCATGTGCAACTCATTTCACAGAGTAGGAAGGTGTCTTGTTGTACCAAGTCTGGATTGTGCTGCCAACACTGCAAATACCAACAGTGTTAAAAACAAGATACAAAATATATTAAGGACTGAACAAATGCAGACAGAGATCAAAATGTGTGTTGGCCAAATATCAATGCTGGCATAGCCAAGTTTATGTCCAGGTGTGAATTTTGAACTGATTACTGACTGATTCAAAGGAAAGAGTCCATACGTGTGTCACTATTGCAGAAAGGGACACAGCGAAGGAGTGCAACAGATCCATGGGTACACAGTGGGAAAAGTTATTACTTCATTCTATTGTTTTCTTACTGTTTATGTAATAATTTCATAAACTATTAGTGCTTTTATTTTGCATATACCTATAATGCTGAAGTCTTGGTTACTATTCACAAAGAGCTTATTCAGTGTTTTGTGAGTGTGACATTGTGATAACAGAACAAGGCAGGAAACTATTTGTTTAACTGGTAAGGCATTTTTCTATTTTCTCATAGAATTTAGCACACAAAGTGTCCTTACCCTGCAGGTAGGTTCCCTATTAAGTAAGCAGATGCTTAATATAGCAAACACTGTTTAATCAACGGCTAAATGTCAAAACGGCAAAATCCCGAAGACACGGAACAGCAATTTTTTTCCCAGGGAAAAAAATCACTGGGCCATTTTCGGGACTTTGCCATTTCCTCCACTGTGGTATGATCTCGGAGTTGATATATTTAAGTAGGGTGTGTGTGGGGGGCACAACTCCACACATCAGGGGGTGTGGGGGCAAAGCCCCAAACATTATTTTGTGTTTGCTTGTTTTTTTTTTTTTACAGACCAGTAAGTTTTTTTTCCCTGGGAAAAAAATCGCTGTTCCGTTTGTTCGGAATTTTGTGTTTAATTTTTTTTGGGGTCAATTATACAGTGTTCGCTATTTTAAGCATTTTCTGTTATAATATAGACCCTGCAGGTACCCTCACATGATAGTCTCCAGGGTACCTTGATGAATAGGATGTTAAAAGTCTATGGGCACCTGTCAAATAAAAATGTGTTCTTAACTGGTTTATGAAAGTTAGGAAAGCAAGACCATAAGTTATTCCTTTACAAGAAAATCAGCTCAGAAAAGCTTTGATTGCTAAATTTGTGACATATTGACAGGGCTGAGGTTTGTGTTTGGCTTCATCAGTGAGAGAGGTATTACTTAATAATTCTATGGGATTGTTTAGTTCACAATCTTGGTATGATACTAGAGGATGACTGGTCACAGTGAAGGCAACTACCTCTCAGGATAACATCTTAGCAGGCAACTATTATGGCGGAAATGGGAACAATATTGTAATCCTTTTCGGAATATTTGGCAAGCTGAAAAGGATAAATGTGAAAAAGATTTTAGTGTGGTACTACACCAAGTATTTATTGTGATTCTCACAGGCAAGTTACACTTCTTCATTGCTGTAAGAATACTGGGTGATTATAGTAATGCTCATGATTTAAGTTAAGTTGGAGGAATATACATCTTTTCACAGAGAACTGTGCTTAAATTGTTTGTTCTCCTTCATTGACAAGCAGAACTGGCTATTGGCTGATTGGTATTGATTTACTTCATATTGTTTTCAAAACAAAATCCCTTTCAATGTCTCTCTCTCCCACTCAGACTATAGTTGGAACTATTGTTTGTGAGATCAAACCCTCCAAAACTGGACATTTGGCCCTTTATCATGGATAGAATGCACTAAGGTCCCAAAAGTTGAGGAATGACTTAAAGCAGTCTGGGAAACATGGCACCTCTGTGAGAAATTGTCATCATGTTACTGGGGAGTTTTTTTTTTTAAGATCAAGTTGGCAAGATTTTTTGCTCAGATAGTTGAAAAAGGAAAAAATGGATATTAGAATGTTTTGGAAAATTTGTGCAAATGGGATTTTGTCTGCAGAAGACACATATAAAATAGGTAAATGGAGAGAGTAGACGTTTCAGGAAAAAAGTTAATTTCTTAAGAACCAAAACAAAGAACTGCAATTTGAGTAGGTACATATAATGTGTGAGATATTATGTCTCTTTTCGTGGCTAAAGGAATTTTCTTTCCCAAAACGATGACCTCTACATTAAATCAGAGTAAGGGAAATCACTGTTACTGATGTCAGGGTTAATGCACAACACTTATCCAACATCATGATATTTGGCAACCAACAAAAAGTCATCAAATCCCCAAATCTTGTTAACAGTGATACAGACAAAACCCACTACCACTAGTAACAGAACATAAGTGCACAGGGATAACCTTGGACCCAACTCTTTCATAGGTCAAGCATACTAATAATATTATTAGGAAATCACCCTATCAATCAAAGTTATGCCATAGAATTTCACCCCACCTCAACCCTACAGCTCATAATGTATTAGCTAAGATTTGGCTATCCCAAAAAATGAATATGTACTCCTCTTGTAACCTTACATTCCAACTCAAACATATGTAAAATGCAAACTTCTTCTTCAAACATATGTAAAATGCAAACTTTTTCTTCTTTCAGCTTTTCCTGGTTAGGGGTCTCCACAGCGGATCATCTGTTTGCTCATGACTGGCAGTGGAGTTTTATGGTGTCGAGTCGCCAGCCCGGTGCCCAACCTTCCACAGAAGGCATACACATGCACACACTCACACCTAGGGCCAATTTAGAGTGGTCAATCCACCTACTGCATGTCTTTGAGATGTGGGAGGAAACCGGAGCACCCAGAAAAAACCCACGCGACCACAGGGAGGACCTACAGACAGCACCCCAGCCTAGAATCGAACCGCAAAACCTCTTGCTGTGAGGTGACAACGCGAACCACTGCACCACCATGGCCGCCCATGTAAAATGCAAACTAATATATACAAATTTGCAGATTTGCTCTTCTTGTAGAACCCCAAACTCATCACTGCCAACTTCTACTGTGTTGTAACTGGCTACCTTTAAATGACAGAGCAACATTTCTTCTTAGCTACCAAATCTATAAGCTGTTAAAAATGGAACACTGCCCCTCCCTGAAAACATAACTATGCATTAAGAAGCCTAACTACATACATACTGCTACGAATATTGCTTTACTTTCATTAGACCTCATTTAGTACCTCCACAGGAGAATGAGCTATCTGTAGGCTAGGCCTAGTGGTTTTGAATCTTAAAACTGCAGAAGAGAGACAGTAAGAGATACTTCAATTATTTAAAAACAAATTATAATAACAACGCTTTAAGGACAGCAAATATTCTTGCCTCCATGGCAGTTGCTAGTCCTTGCAGCTCACACTGTAGTCACATCTTTCTTGTAAAGGTGTACTTTTAAGAAATGATCATTGTTTGCATACCTACCTTAACTGTACATGCCATAAATATTATCTCTTGCATTTATAAAATTTAAACTCCTGTCCATTGATAATACAACCATTGAAATCACTTCTCATAGCAACATTATTTGGGATGATAGTGGATGATAATCTTAAATTCAACCTACTTGTACAAAATTGCATAAGAAGAACACATCAAAAAACAAGGGATGCTTCACAGAGTCAAAAACGTTCTTATGAACGCATCTAAAACTACATTTGCCACTACTTATTTCCTCCCCACAGTTCTTTATGGTGCTCCGTGGAACAGCGGTAGCATTGTAGCCTCATAGCAAGAAGTTTGGCTGTTCGATTCTCGACTGGAATGTCTTCTGTGTGGAGTCTGCATGTCCTCCCCACAGTCGAGTGGCCTCCGAAAGACATGCGTGAATGGGTGTGCCTTCGCTGAAGGTTTGGAATTAGGCTGGTAACTCGGCACCATAAAAATCTACTGCCAATCATTAGCGGACTGGAGTTCTGCTGTGACGACCCCTAACCGGGAAAAGAGAAAGTTCTTTATGGTGCTCCCACCCTTACTAACCTGCAGGCATCACAACAATCAATAAATGAACAATTCTGTAACAAAGTTGCTAAATTTGCAGACAAGTACGCCATTCAGAACCCACCATTGTAGTACTAAAAACCCTAAATTTGTTAGAACTCCCTCATCTACTAACATATACATGACTTCTTTCCACCTATAAAATTATTCCGCATCCATCTGCTTGTCCAGCACTAAATACAATTCTACACAACTATGTCCCCAGTCAGTCATTGCAATCCAGTGACCAAAAACTCATGTCTTTCTATAAACCAATCAAATCTGCTGGGCATTGTCTGTACTCCTATCATGTTGCTATGACTTATCAGTAAAAACTAAAAGAAAAATCTAGCTAAGCTAGACTTTCCACTGTGTGATTCCTTAAAATAGAGGTAACACGGGATATATGCAAATGACCTCTTAAGGAGATCAGGTGTTTCAGCTGTATGGCAGTTCTGTATGTCCATGACGTTTTTACCTTTTTAAGTCTGTTATGGACAAATTCAGACCAATAAAGCCAAACACCACCTTTTGGCCATGGCAGTTTATTGGCCCGAACTTGTCCATAACAGACTTAAAAAGGTAAAAAAGTCATGAAGATTCAGAACTGCCATATAGCTAAAACACCTGATGCCCTTAAGGAGTCATTTGCATATATCCCATGTTACCTCTAAAGCAAGAGGTTTTAAGGAATCGCATAGTGGAAAGTCTAGCTTGGCTAGATTTTTCTTTTAATTTTTACTGATTGGTTTGTCTGTGTGACCTTGTCACTCATAGTTTTAGTATGTTGCTAGGACTTGGAACTCCTTATTTCTATCCATCAGGTAAATACCCTCCCTCCCATCCTTTAAAACCTTCTGAAAGACTTCTTAGCCAAAGCTGGCTTTGTTCTTATAGTATAGTACTAGGCTATCTGCCCTGGGACATTTGTAAGCCTAGCCATAGTGATGTGGCATTTGCCACCCCATGAAATTTATTTTATTTATTTATTTTACATTTGTTAACCGGGAGAGTCCGACTGGATACATGTCCATTTTCAGCGGAGGCCCGGGGAGAAAAGCTCCAAGTACATAACAGACATATGAACATTGTTAATGCAAAAAAAGGAAGATAGTTGAGTTCTAAATACAATATAAAGATACATCACATCTTGGGAAAAAAAAACAACAGCAGCATATAAAAAAAAACATAGGTCAGTTACAAAGGCGAGGCGCCTTGTTAAAAAGCGGTTAAGGATAGTGAGGTAAGAGAAGGGTAAATGATAGTGGTTAATCAGGTTTGGAACAACCTGAAATGGTACAAAAATGTACAGAATAAATTAAGAATACTGTGTCTAGTAGTGACACAATGAAGGTCCCCTTATATAATAGAATTAGTTTACTGTGCCCCTGTCTAGCAGTGACACAGATGTGACCCCTGGGGTAAACTTACGATCTCCCATCCACTCATCAAGATTTCTCTTGAAGAGAGTCAGTGAGGGGCTCTGCCTAATACGAACTGGGATCTTGGTCCAAAGCATGGGAAGCCTCTGGGTTATGAATCTATCCCTCCAGCATGTCCTATTCATACTTGTGCCGAGGTTTAAGTCTTTAGCTCTCGTGGTCCTGATGGACTTGGATTTTTGAGGTGGAGCATGTCCATCAGATCCTGATTGGACATGGCCTTGTACGTCAGGCAGAGATCACCTCTGAGCAGGCAGTATGATACTGAATAGAGCTGAAGTTTCTTTAGTCTGGCAGAATAAGACATATGTTGGAGACCCTTGATCCTCTTGGTGAGGTACTTTTGTGGTCTCTCCAGCTGTTGCAAATGCCGGGTGAGGTACATACCAAATGGGGTATTGTACTCAATCATGGGTCTGATGAGGGAGGAATATAGGGGTACAATGACAT
The DNA here is from genome assembly GCF_019279795.1 of Protopterus annectens. NCBI lineage: Eukaryota > Metazoa > Chordata > Ceratodontiformes > Protopteridae > Protopterus > Protopterus annectens. The sequence continues at coordinate 549,448,012 of NC_056744.1, forward strand.
CCTTGGATCTGGATGTGAATCCCTTCATGATGAGGTGTGCAAGGTAGAATGTTTTTCTAACCACTTTGGCAACGTGGGTATCAAATGAGAGGTCGCTGTCGACTTGGGTCCCTAGGTCTCTGATTACTTTTTCAGTACTCAGTGGGTTGTTGTCTATGTGATAATTTGTGGGTACTTTGTTTTTCCCAAAGGGGATGACTATACATTTTTTGGCATTTAGTTTAAGGCCGTGACTCCAGCACCAGTTGTCCGTTTCTGTGAGGCCTTTTTGTAGGATGTGTGTGTCTGCTGGTGTATCGTCTATGGCGCCTAGTTTGCAGTCATCTGCGAACTTTGTCAGCCACAGCCCTCCCGTGTTTGCTTTAACATCTGAGAAATAAATGCCGAACAAGAGGGGTCCCAGGACAGATCCCTGTGGGACACCACTTGTGACTGGCTTTGAGTCTGACATTGCTCCAGCGATTTTAACTTTATGGGTTCTGTCCTTTAGCCAGTTTGCAACCCATCTAGTGACATAAGGGTTTATATTTAAGCTGTTGAGCTTATCTATGATGCCTGAGTGGGGTATTGTGTCGAAGGCCTTAGCCAAGTCCAGGTATGCTGTATGGACTGCTTTGCCCTCGTCAATGGCTCTAGTGACTATTTCGAAAAAGTCAACCAGGTTCAAAAGGCAGGATCTGCCCTTTACAAAGCCGAACTGGGTGGGGTCAAGTGTCTGTAGGTCCCCTATGTCTCTGTTTATGAGTTCCATAATGATTCTTTCCATAGCTTTGCAGACCAAGCTGGTTAAGCTTATGGGGCGGTAGTTTCCAGGGTCTGTAGAGGCACCCCCCCCTTGTGGAGTGGGACCACTGTAGCTGTACGCCAGTGTTCAGGTACATATCCCGAAGTAAGGCTAAGGTTAAATAGCATTTTTATGTGTGGGTTTAGCTAATCTTGGAGTCCACGTAACACGCAACCCGGGATACCGTCAGGTCCCATTGATGCTGTGTTTTTTGCTTTGTTTAGGGCGGTTCTCACTTGGACATCTGAGATGACAGGGAGATTACATTCAGCTGGGATAAGTATTTCTTCTTTTGGGGGTGAAGGAGGGGAGAAATTTGCACTGAACCTGTCAGCCAGAATGTTGGCAATATCTGTGGGTTATGTCTCATTGTAATTGATTTATGTGAGGAGCTTTTCTCCCCAGGCCTCTACTGAAAATGGACATATATCCAGTTAGACTAGCCCGGTTAACAAATGTAAAATAAAATAAATAAATAAAATAAATATTGTTGTGAACCAACTCTGAGCATATCTGAGGGTTTCCGCCCAGGTTTCTAACATAGCTGAAGAAGGCTTTGTGGTTATCTTTAGTGTCCTTAGCGATTTTTCTCTCAAAGTTGGCCTTGGATGTTTTTATCAGAGAGCGTAGTTTTTTGCTAATGTTGATCAGAGATGTCTTCCCTTCATGGGATTTTGCTCTGACGTGCAGTAGCTTCCTTCTTTTGTTATACAATTTGTTTATGGCTGAGGTCCACCAGACAGGATACTTACCTTTGATGGAGAGGGACTTGGATTTGTTTGGGATTGCATGATCCATGCATTCTTGGAGATGTCCATAGAAAGCATTTGTGAAGGATTCGGCATTGTGGGATGTGGTATCCACTGGCACAGTGGGCTTGAAGGATACCATCTCAGTCTTAAGAAGAGTGAAGTCTGCTTTTGAGAAGTTTTTCACTGTGGTCTTTTGTGCTGGGGGTGGAGGTGGGATATGTATATCCAGGGTGATTAGTTTGTGGTCAGATCTCACTAGTGAGGGGTATACTTCCGGTGTGGAGCATTTTGTCCCCATGTTTGTGATGATCAGGTCTAGTATATTATCTCCCCTAGTGGGAGAGGTGACTAATTGTTCCAGTGCATTTGAATTTATGAATTCCAGGAACCTTTGGGCTAGGGTGTTAGGGCTAGAATAATGTACCCAATCTATGTTTGGGTAGTTGAAGTCTCCCAGTATGATGGTATTTTGTGATACATTCATATCCTCCAGTGTCTTCAGGAAGGCTGAGTGGAGTTCTTGAGATTGGGAGGGTGGTCTGTAACATGCTACCAGTTGTATAGCAGTTTCGCCTATGGTTAGTTGCACCTGTATGGTCTCTGATGCTTCATGTGTTGCTACTAACCTGGAGGTGTGGGTGTCCTTGATGAATATGGACACTCCCCCTCCCTTTGTGGTTCGGCCCGGGTTTTGGGGCCGAAAAGCATGATACGAGGTATAGCCTGGTAATGCTGGGGTGCTCTCAGGAGCCTTGAACCAGGTTTCAGTTACTGCACAGACGTCGATGTTCTCCATGCTGAGGAGTGCATCAAGTGCCTGCATCTTGAGATTTAGACTTCTGGCATTGAGCAGCATTACCCTTAGTTTTTTTCCATTATTGTTTTCTAAGGAGGTGGGTTTGTCTTATGAGCCTTGCCTAAAAAAGACACTATGGGGGTGGCAAGAGCCTTAGCCAATATCCGGAAGCCCAGTGGTGACAGGTGTAAGCCATCCCTTGCTAAGCAGCGTGGCTTGTCCAACATGTCATCCCAGGCAGACAGACATTGGATCCCCTTAGAATGACACCAGTACTTGAGACAATTGTTAAAGCTGATCATCTTGTCTTTGTATTGTGGTATCATTCTTGGTGAGGGCAAGATGCTGCTCAGGGTCAGGGTCATACCAGCCTGGGCTACATAATCGGAGAGCTACTCTATGTCTCTTTTCATGTAGTCCAGGGAGGTACGTCTCAGGTCATTCACACCAGCATGGACAATGACGGAGTCATATTTGTACTTGCTTTGGAGTGACTTGAGTGCGTGTGTTATGTGGCGGATCATAGCTCCCGATAGACAGCTCACAGTCACCTTCTCCTTGTTCAGCCTGGTCAGCGGGACATCAGTGTGTCTGACTATAGAGTCACCTATTACTAGTGTATCAGGCAAGGTGTTTGGCCTTAAGGGCTGTGATTGGTTGACACACTGATTTATTGAAGTATGTGTTGCCTGTGTTTTGTTTTGAGGTGGTGGATTTTTGGTTGCTCAACATTAGCATAAACTACGTCCCTAAATGTGAACACATACCTATTCATACTTTACACTTCCTAAATCTAGTTTCTCCACTCACTTCCTTATGTCTATCATTTTATCTTCCTTGATTTTCTCTGTAAATATACCATAAGCCTGCTTTTTTTCTCACTTCCTGTTATAATTCCTTTTTGTACTATACTAACTCACCTTTAGTTTCTCTATGAACTAGCTAAAATTTCTTTAAATATTAACTCATTGTCATACAGCTTGTACCTATTCTTAACTAATGTTTTGATATTATGTGTAATTTGGTATAATTATTTAAACTGCATATGTTTTTGCATTATTTCTGAAGTTTGCAAAATTATTGTTCTTAAAATGTTTTTGAAATACTTTGGAGCTTTTCTCCCAGGGCCTCCGGGTAAAATTATGTCATATCCAGTTGGCTTTTCCCGGTAATCAAATGTCAATAAATAAATAAATAATAAATATAATGAATGACATAAGTATGCATAGTCTCTCCTATATTTCTTTACATTGTACAACTCTGTGTATTTTTAGTCTATATATAATTATCTATTTCTGTCTTATGTTATGATGCCCATACAATGGCTGAAAAGGGCTTTTTGACTAGTCTACTTACCTGTTATCAAATGGAAATGATGCATCTAAAACTCCAGCTACAGATTATATCAGATACTATCAAATGATCCCCTGATCTATGAATGTAACTAAATCACTGCATCTAAAACTCCAGCTACAGATTATATCAGATACTATCAAATGATCCCCTGATCTATGAATGTAACTAAATCACTGATATTTTTTCCCACTGAGCAAAGTATGTGTTAATTTGTAAACATTAGAGACACAATGTACACAGACAAAGGCCGGGATTCAGTAATCCTCCGAGTAAGACCAACCAATTCTTACTAGGAGACTGCCATTTAAGACTACGATGTCAGCGCGTCATGCATATGCATAAGGGCGCTGACTCAACTGGAAGGCTTACACGGAGCGTGTAAGACTGCAGGGGGCATGTCGGACTGCCGAGCAGTCCAAATATCCACGCCTCTGCAACCATATAAAGTGAAAAAGACAAATGTAATGAGCGAGTCAGCTGAAATGTACACATAGCAAACAGTACACATCCCCACATACTAAACCCCTTTGTAAATGTAAAATGTAAACTAATTTTTTTTTTCTAATTTCCGATATAGCTGCCCATATTTGCGCTTGTTTGCGCAGGTGTGCCCATTGCTTAGCTGCAATTAGCAATTTCGACATCGAAGAGCATAATAAGAAATGTTTATTCCAATCAAGCCATACCCCAATAGTGTAGTGGTAGAGCGTTCGCCCAACAAGGAGGCATTCCCGGTTCTAATCCCACCACTCCCCTGTCTATTTTATGTTTTAAATCAGTATATAAAATAATTCCTGACATATATGAATGAAATTTTAGTAAAAAGCATTGAAATGGCCTATGTATTAGTGAACAAAATGTATATATATAAATATAAGAAGGTGAGCAGCATTAAGGAGATTGACATATAATTGCCCATAGCTAAGCAGCGTTTTACCTAGCGCAATATAATTGCCCATAGCTAAGCAGTGTTTTACCTAATGTAATATAATTGCCCATAGCTAAGCAGCGCTTTACCTAGCACAATATAATTGCCCATAGCTAAGCAGCGCTTTACCTAGCACAATATAATTGCCCATAGCTAAGCAGTGCTTTACCTAGTGCAATATAATTGCCCATAGCTAAGCAGTGCTTTACCTAGCGCAATATAATTGCCCATAGCTAAGCAGCGCTTTACCTAGCACAATAGGTTTGTGTGGAGCTGTGCACCGTGCTAACCAGCACACCGTTGGGCAACATGGAGTAACGTAGAGCAAAGTTGCCTAAACACAGCCACACCCCCTAGCCTGTCTGGAAAGTAGTAAAATAAAAAGCAATGATAAGGTTAAAACCCAGGACACTGTGCACCATAATCAAAGTACTGAACCACTAAGCCATAACAGCTTAGCATAAACATGCACTGTTAACATACATATACTTATAAATGGAAGATTAACCATTGCTAAGCAGGTTTGCTGTTAGCCGAGAATTTTCAAAAACGGCCAATCACAAATAAGTGCGGGAAATGCGGCATATTTAAGCTCCATAGGCGGGAATACTCACCATAACTGATTGTAGCTCCCATCTGCAGTCAGAATGGCTGGTGCTGGAGAGGGTACTTGCTTTCGAGTGCAACGCCTGGGCATCGAGGAGTCAAAATACATGGTTTGGCTCCTTGTCCACCATTATGAGTCAAGACTCCTGCAGGGCCAGTTCCAAGGGACAGAGTACAAAGCAGAGGCTTGAAATCGGTTAGCTCATGATCTCACCAGGGCCACAGGTGTCCCTTGGACTGGTGAGCAGGTCCGTCACCACCATGCAGACCTGAAGAGATGGAACCAGGACCCACTGAACCGATGGATACAGGAGGCCCGTGACATGCAAGATGCCTCACTACTGAGTAGGTAGCCATGAAATGAAGTATGTAAGACATGCTAATTTAGTCTATATAATGGATAGGTATGTCTCAATATCCCTTCATTTACTTCACAGCTGCAGGTTTCCGTGCTGCGAATCAGCAAGCCTATGCATATAGGCTGCTAAGGCTGTGCCACCAGGCAGGTTAGTAATTATTCTGCATGTATTGTTATATAAAATGGGTGAGAGAGCCTGAAAAAATTGTTGTAGCCCAATAATAAAGCCATAAAATGCCCTGAATAATTTCTCAACATGTACTGTTATATAAAATAAGTCAGAAAGGCAGAAAAAGAGTGTAGTAACCCATTAATAAAAGTAAAATAAGTCCGGAATAATATCTCTGCATGTACTGTTATATAAAATAAGTGAGCGAGCATGAAAAAGAGTGTTGTAACCTATTAATAAAGGTATAATATGTCTTGAATAAGTCTTCCGTATGCACTGTAATATCAAATAAATGAGAGAGCTTGTAGAAAAGTGTGTAATGCAATTAATAAAGGTATAATACTTGGAGAGTGTGTCTGTGTCACTTACTTTGAAATGTTGTTGTACCCTTGCATTATATAAATAGTACTGTTGTATTAAGCGCTGTCAATCCACAGTTGGGCAGTCCCATATAAAGTGGATGAAAGAAGTGCCAGTAGCTGTGAAGCATATATACAGTCCTCAACAGTTGGTTAATGGCTGGCATGCATAGGTAAATCTGGCACATGAGTAGCTTGTTAATGTGTTCCCCAGAAATGTGAGTGTGCTACATGAAATGTAGGGTTCTGTAGAAATATAACTGAAAATGTCACGTGAACACATCCAGATATGTAGATATATAAATATAAATAAAATATATAACTATGTAGCAGTAACATCTGCATCTTGGACAGTTAGTATGCCAGATATAGGTCAGGTATATAATGAACTAGCCAAACCCATTACACAACCTAATGCACGTTGCCTAGTGTAATAATACATGTATGGGATATACACTTGCAGTCAATAGGAATGTAGTGTAAACTATAAGTACTTATAAGATGTTAATGGAGGTATCTTTTTACACCCTACTGTAAGTGCATAAACAATGATATTCCACACCTCAATGGGTATGTGTAATCTGAAAACATTTGTTGGGGCATATGTCCTATTGTTCTATAAATATCTGCATTTACTTTGATGCATGTGCCCTGTTCAAACACCACAATCTTGGTGGCCTGTTGCCACCAATCATCCCTGCATGCTGTTGGAATGTCCACTGTCGTTCAATATATGCATGTGTTATGCTTGCTGTTCAACTGTTGGAACCCTGGTGTGTTGGGTTAATGGTAATATTACTGCATGCTGTTACAACTAATTTGGAATGCTGTTGTCTATGTTGTAATTAAACACACCTAAACACAGAACGTATGGGAAGGCCGGTCCCAGTGGACCCACCTGTCCCTCCTCAGCTGGCGATTGCACCTGGCACCAGCAGGTCTGGTGCCCAGCCCGAACTCCCCTCCTCCGTTGGTCCTGTGCCACCTTCAGGTGGAAGCACTGCAGAGGATGGGACTCGTCCCCCCATGCAAGCGTGGGCAGAGAAGGGCCACCTGTCACCCTCTGAAGGATCCAAGCTGTGGTGCGTAGGGAGATCCAGCGTTCAGTCGCTGATCCCCTATGCCAGCTTGAGGCAAGAGTGGAGTGACTCATGGGTGAGCCTGTCCCTCCTACGCAGCCCCCAGCACAGCCACCCTCGGGGCTGTGAAGGTGCAGTGGTGACTGCCCATGGGTGGGGATCTCAGTTCCACTGATACCATCTGTGGGCTCATGGGCTTGCGATTTCCAAACATCCATCCCTGTCAATTGTGTTCACCCACCCCATGTGTCATATTCAGCCCCTGTATGCATCTTGTTTGTCTTGTCTGTTTACCTCTCCAACCTACCTCCCCAAATATACCTACTTCCTCTACCTCACATTCCACTTTCACCTGAAAAAAAGGGCAATCTGTTCCCACAAAAAAATTACGCCCCATACATAGCTGCCCATTTTGCACACATGTCCGCTGGACATGTAAACTGATAATTACAATGGGCAGTACAACATACTTTGTTGTCCTCATACCTCTCTCAGGGGTGGAAGGTTTCAAATTTCACTCCAAATTTCTAACATATGCACAGCTGTTGCTGGTAAAGAAATGGGCAGCTATGGACCTTCCCTACACCCGTCCTGCACATCCCGAGCTGGTTTCTCTACTGTCTTTCCCTCTTTGTGCCCCCTTTTTCACCACTTTCCTATTTCCCTATTTTCTTTTCTTTCAAACAAATTAGCGCGGGGGTTAGCAGGAGTAAGCACTTTTAAGCAGTAGTTAGCGGGTTTGAGCGAGTGTGCGCATGTGTGCACTTAGCTAAGTATTGCTTAGCATCGCACAAACTCGCGCAGACCCCCTTACAACTGCTTAAAAGTGCCTTAGTCACTCTGCATGGCAGGGCCCTTGTTCTGCTGAGCAGCAAAATAAAACACCTCTGTCAGTCTCGAACCCCAGACCTTAGACAGACTACACTGCATGAAGTACCACTAAGCCACAGTAGATGCATAAAAAGTTGGTGCTGTAATAAATATATCATGCATTACAATGAGTGAATGTAAAGGGAAAATAGGAATGCCATAACACAAATCTTGTTCTGTGGATCTTTACCAGTGGTTGTTGTGGAATTGCATGACATGACTGTGAAAAGAAAACCAGCCATTCTAGCAAGAAATAAAGTTACAGTAGCACTTTACAAACCCCACACAGTATCAGAGCAGGAGAAACACTGGCATATTTGAATAGGGCAGAGGCCATACTTCCCAAATGTGACTGCTTTTCAGGGATGTCCCTGATTCGCAAACAAATGTTAGCTGTGTCCCTCAGAATCCCTCTGAAAAGTATTGACGTTAGGCCGAAAAGTGGGGAATTACACTTAATGAATAATGTCAATAAGTAAGAGTACACACTGCATGCACATCAGAAAAGGTGTATTAATACATATGCTTTGATTCTCTCACAGTCTCAACTTAATGTCTGTAATATATTACAGGTGTACCTCACTTATATGTACCTTTCCCTGAGGCTGTTCAAATATATACCTGAGTGTATCAGAGGCCTGGCAATGGCAGAAACACACAGGCATTTCAGCTTTTCTGCTGTTACACACTCTGCAAATAGCTTTGGAATGAGTCCCACAAGCATACCCTTATGTAGGAGTACAACACAGAAATATCAAAGGATATAGCCATGTACTGGTAGCAACCAACTGTGACAATGCCATTGTTCCAGTGCAGAAAAGACCGGTGTGGTGCACAGACAAAGAATAATAGGCTAACCTCTGGCTACCATCTGGATATGTCCACAAGGGGGAGCTACGCAGACAGACTACTTGCCTTGTTAGACTAACAGGTACACAGCAACCCTGTATGTTCAGCAAGATAAACATCACACAATAATAAATAATGCTCTCTGTACTTCTGCACCCCTACCCAAAAGAACAATATACCTGTGTATTCAGGCTCTACCAAGGATGTAGGTAGGCATACTCAGTACTGAAATGTGTCCAGTTGTCTTGAGCAGCCTGCGCTAATGTTAACACAAATAAACAACAAACTGTTCAGAAGTGAGGTAATTAATATTTACAGTATAGTAGTTCACAAACAGTCCATGTGCCAGATGAATACATTGCAATAACTACTTTTGTATGGCAGTTAATTGTCTAATTAGAAAAGAAAGTACATACTCCCATGTATCTTGTGTAAGCATTTGGAGGGGTGAGTAAAATTCTACACTGACAAGTGTGTACTAGAAGCAGCAACATTCAGGTTTGAGTACAACATGCAAATCACTGGCTACAACCCTAACTTCAGATATAAGAAGTATACCAACCTTCTGACTGACACAACGGTGTCCACAGCAAACAAGCATGGGCCCCACTTTGGAAAGCTGAAAGGGCTACGCCTCCCTAACTTAGCATTTTATAGCAGTGGGCTGCTATGACAGTGAGTACTGCAATTACCACACAGCATGCTGCATGCAATTAGTAAATGATGGGCACCAATTTGTGCAGAGGCCATCACATGCACATGTGCAGATACCTAGAAAAGCAGGCTGTACTTGCTGTCCACACATGCAATAATCTCATTGCAGCAAGAGAGAAAGAGAGAGAGACAGAGACAGAGGCAGAGACACAGACACAGACACAGACAAAGAGACAGAAACAGAGAGACACAGAAAAAGAAAGAGCAACAGCAACAGACAGAGAAAACACAAACCAAAAAAAAAAAATAAAAAAAAAAATATTTCCTTTAAAAACAGATGGAACAGAGCAATCCAAAGGAAAGGTATTTAACACATATGTATTTGCTGGCATTTAGTAGATGTTTTTGAAGAGTACTCTACATACTGTGAATCATCCATATGTGGCAGCAGTATGTATCTCTCTGTATCTGTACATGTGCATAGGGCAAGGCACAAACTGCAACTGTTTGTGAAGGGTGTGTATATATATATATATATATATATATATATATATATATATATATATATATAGATACGTTGTTGAAGGTTGTTACGTGCATATTTCTATGTAGGTTGTAGTGTGTGGCAAAGAAAACAGCATACAGTGCTGGTATATGACATGTGGTGGTTAAATGCTGTGGGTATGCTCTGTCAGTTTTGCATTGTTGCAGTCAGTGAGGCCTGCTAAAGCTACATGGGCTGAGGACACCTTCAATGCAGTCTGCAAAACACTGTGCAATATTATTACATAACTGTATGTCTCACAACTGTCGCATAATTGATATTCCCACCATGAATAGTGGACTGTATATGTGCCTATATGTGCATCTATATGTACAGCAATGGATGTTTATATGTATGTGTGTATGTATGTGTGTGTGTGTATATATATATATATATATATATATATATATATATATATATATATAGATATATAGATAGATAGATATATATATGGAGAGAGGGAGAGAGACATGGGGCATACCTACTGCGACAGGTGCCTGGTGACCAAGGTATGGACTGAAGCTCAGTATTGACACTGCAGTGCCATCCCTTCTTGCCAGAACACTGTACCCATTAACTACCACATAGGTGATAGTCTACATAACACCGAAGGTGTGATAAGGGAACATGGGACACAGGTGGACAGTAGCCTCCCCTTTGATAATCACAGTGCCACACTAGTCATAAACTCTGTCTACTTGGTACACGTCATCACAAAAGGTGTGTCATCTAGGGAAATATAGGTCAGTGTTCCCCTCTACTAATCACACTTAAAACCCATTAGAGAGTACAATGCCCCATGTGGTATGTACCTCACATGACAGCTACAGCAACTGGAAAGGCCACAGACATACCTCACAAAGAGTAATACCGGCCTTAAACAGATGCCCCTATGCAGACCGACTCACAAAACCACAGCTACACTGTGTTGCATAGCGCCTACCCAGAGGTGACCTCTGCCTAACATACAGAGCTATGTCACACCCATAGCTGTTGGACATCCTCCACGTAAACATATTACAATCCCTCCCAGATACACGCTCTAGGGCCCTAAACCTTGTCAGCTCACTAAACAGCACATGCTGGAGGGATAGAGTCCTAACTCTGAGGCATGCCATACTCTGGAACAAACCACCTATCAATAGCAAACAAAGCTCCTCATTAGCAGTTGTCATAAATACTCTTGATGATTGTTTGGGAGATAGGAAATACACCCCAGGAATCACCTCTGTGGCTCTGGTTGACAGGGGCAAGTGAAATTAAATTACATGTGTGTCAAAGGCCATGGTAGCATATGGCTAGGCTGTTGTAGGCCCTAGGGCCAATAGCATATTACCTACCCATGACACGATGCACACACACATGTACTTAGTGCATTAATTGCTACGTGAGGTTGACTGAGTGTGATGGTGAATGTGTTGGTGAATGTGTGCAAGGTCTGTAAAGGTGTGATAGCTTAGTGTGAAATTGTTTCTGTCATGGTAGTTTGTGTCTTAGCTGTGATCCCAGCAAAATATGTGTATGCTATTGCTAGGCAGAAAAAGTAGTATGGTGTACGGTGTGACATAGTCCCTTGTTGTCGACTGTGGTGTCCCATTGTAGGGCAAAGCAATACATGTATGCTTAGCGAGTGGTACTGCTGGTGAATCCAACTCCCATATGAACTGTGGTACTACCTGAAGCTGTAGGCCTAAACAGTACAGTATGGTGTATGTTCACATTGCTTGGAAACACTGTTTTGTGTGTTCCCTGTAGTCCTCATAGATTACATACCTCAGGCATAAGGTTTTATAAGTAGTGACACACAGTAATGTATGGTACACCGGTAAAGCTCATCTGGGTTGGCATACATTTGTGTGTTGCATGTATGTCTGATGTGTGTGTAATTATGCCTGTACCATGCCCTCAATCATATCTGTGTTACAGGGTATACGTGGGTATCTAGCAACATGTATAGTCTAGTACAGCAGTATGCCACCTATATCAACAACTGTGCACATATGTTAGGCAGGGGTTTGGCATCAAAGACTACTGTGGTATACTGGTAATACTGTAACTGTACTTTACATTCATTGCAATGGATGACATCTTTCTTTATGCATTAGCTTGATATATACCTCCTGTGGCTAGGTGGTGCATTGTGTCACATACAGTGTGCCATGTACTGGTGTATAGTCTTACATACTGGCTTCTCTTTGCTGCTGTGCAGAACATTTTTGATATATAGAGCGTGGCAGGCACTGTCAGCCAGTTGTGGCCTGAGCACTAATATGTGGTATTGAACATGTCTATCCTCCGACAACCAATTGGATGCAAAATATGGCAGGTAATTGATATCTGTACTTTAGGATGTTAAGTGTGCCACATGACTTGCTCACACATCTTGTTTGTCTTCCAGGGGTATGTCCTACCAAAGAAACCCATGTTATATAGCTGCAGAGTAGACTGAAATACACAACAGCCTGGTGCAGCACTACACCCTGCTGTTCTCTAGAACCAGCCAGGACCAGCATGAGTGGACTGCACTGTGGCAAGATCTCGTTCGTCGGGTAAATGACATAGACATGCATAACCGGACATATGAGCAGGTACACCATCACTGCAGTGATTTAATTAGACATGTCCGGCAGTGTGCATCTGATATCCATTGACAACAGCTTGCCACAGGTGGTGAGGTTGCCATTCATCCCCCCCTCACCAGAGTGGAGGAGCTGCTCCTAAGCATGGTGGCTCCTGGCCAACCACAGGAACAGCAACTTACATATGTCATCATGGAGGCCAGAGCCACCCAGCATGTTGACATGGAGTGTCCAGGTAACATGACCTATCTGTAGACTACTGTTACCTGTATTGGTAGAATATGCATATGTGACATGTGTACTGTGTGTTTAGCAGTTGTGCTGCATAGTGTTGTGCAATACTGATATTTGGAATATAATCTGTACGCCTGTGACTGTCGATTGTTGGACTACTGTAGTTTAGCAAACTCACAGTAGCAATGGCACAGTTGTTGCCACTGACAAACTGTCTCATATTCTTATAGGTCCCTCTTGTGTGACAGCAAGGCAGCTGGTCAATGCTGGTGAGTGTGTTATAATTTTAATATTGCTAATGAAATGTGCATGTCATAGGTGAGGTGTAGGCCATGTACATGTAACACACCTACGCATAATGCATGCTGTGCATGTTTGCTGTCAGACTATGCATATCTCAGTAATGACAGTAGCTGCCTCAATCACATGCAATACACAGAGCAGCACACACAATTGTGGCAACACTGTACTGGACATTGGATAGGCATAGTTGATACACATGTACACAACATACACAACTTTGTCATACGCAGTACACCTTAACATGCTGCACATAGCGTATCCAGACACCCGCTGTAAGGTCACACTTCAGTATCCCACATGTCATCCACACAGCACACATAATATACCTGAGGGGTAGAGGCCTATCATTGGGCTGTGTGACACTCTTCAACACATAACACATTCATGTTAGTCAATGCTCCCTATTAGGCACCTTACAAACCCATGTAACGAGTGGCTGTGAGGCCAATCACTGAACAACAGCACACCTGCATCAAAGCCATGTATACTGTTATTAACATGGGCTGTCTACACTCACAATGCATGGTCTTGAGCAACAAACTTTCTGCATGCTGACATGTGTGATATGACTGTTTGTCTTGTGATACTGTAACCCAGCTTCAACCACTATTAAGTATGTTTTGGATTGCTGGTGGTGTGTGACGGTATCTGCTGTAGTGAGGAGTGTATTTGTGTGCGTGTGTGCATGTGTTCATGTGTTCATGTGTGCATGTGTTCATGTGTGCATGTGTGCATGTGTGCATTTGTTCATGTGTGCATGTGTGCATGTGTGCATGTGTGCATGTGTGCGGACATCATGTACAGGTCGTAAAGTGTGTTTTCTGTCTCCCTCCCACAGGTGCTGTGTTAGGGCTGGTTCACTGCAGCAGGGAAACTGATGTCACTGAGCCACATAGTGATAATGAAGATAGGTGTGTTGAGGCACAGGCGTGTTTGCCAGGGTCTGTCGTTGGGCCACCAATTGACAGTACACAGCTGTCCACCCCATCCATGCATACAGTCATACTGCCAATACATCCATCACCAATGCCCATAGCTGAGGGACAGCGTACTGTTGGCATTGGCCAGGACAGTGTGGTATCCATGGCACATGCATCCCAACACAGCAGCCATACCCAGATGTCTGGAAGGGTACCACATAGGCAGATGTCCAGGGGTTCTCGTAGGAGCACTGCTACTCATCATGCCACTGGCAGATGTGCCACAGGTCTGACAACGTCATGCATGTTCCAGGCTGTCATGGAGGCACAGGCACATATGGGATGGTACACCAGACAGGGACTAAGGACACAGAGGGCCCATAACACCACTGTCATTGACAGTATCCATGACCTAGCAGGTGCCATCCGACATTACACAGAGGTCACTGATAGAAGTTGGGGAGAGACATTAGATATCCTCCGCAATGTCATTTCCATGTGTCAGGACAGTGCGGGACAGTTGAGACATTGATGTGGATGTATGCCAGCAGCATCAGCAGCTGGCAGTCGCCGCAGACATCCCAAAAGCCAAAGCCGCTCCCGTAGTGCCAGTACCAGCCCCAGCAATGTTGGGGGTGAGCTGTTCATAGAATGTCCTAGAAGACCACATGCACGTGGCTCTGGACAGTCTCATCAGGGACCTGTGTCCAGTGTACATCCATCCACCTTTGGGGATAGTACCCAGTCTGGCTTAGTACCTGATAGTGTCAGTAGCACCCCTGCCAGGCACAGGTACCATATCCATGGCCAGTGATGGTGATCTGTAAAGCCTCACAGGTACAGTCTGTGGCTGTCCCAGAAATACCCATATATGGCAGCCACATGGTGGAACTGTGTGCATGCAGACACACACACATACTCCAGACACCAAGGGCTAACACATACCCACACACATTACAACATCATTGGCCCATTACAGTATTCTTGCCCCTCACACACACACACACACACACACACACACACACACACACACACACACACACACACACACACACACACACTCACATACATGTCAATTGGATGGCTCACTGTTGGCCTTTGGTGAACCAACAACACACCCTGTGCATATGATGAAACCTGTGCCACCTCCTGTCATCTGTAACATCGATGCAGGAACAGGCTACCATGGTGCTGATGCACAGGGTGTCTATATAGCAGTATAGCAATGCTAGCATGTTGTTAGCTGTAGAGTGTACTGATATGCATGAAGGTGTAGCTGAGCAAGCATGATGCATTAAAGCTATGATTGTCATTGTAGTGTTGTTTACACCAGTGTTGGTTCCAATTGTGTATTGTCCGGCCATGTGCCACTTGGCTGATGTGTGCAGTATTGGCAGCATGTGTTAGAGAGTGGACAGTATGTGTGGGATTTATGTAGCACAGATTTGCAGGTGTACAGTTGTGAACATGTTGGAGGTGCACTGTCTGCATGTACGTGCATAGTGGACACATGGCTAGGGTGACATGCTCTGTATTACACAGTAACACTCCATAGTTTCTATTGGTGGCCAGTATGCATTGTACTACACACATTCCGGAACCTGACTACACATCTGTGTATGACATGGTTTAACACTGTGCTGTGGGTGATGCTGTTACTATCTGTCATTGTTTTGCATTCTGGTGGTATACATCACTTCAACAGCCTGACCATAACCAATTGTTAGATGATGTCTTGACAACCGACACACAGATGTAGGACACACAGCAACATTTGGATCCTTCAGGTACTATACAATGCCAGTAACCACTGGTATTCACCTGCACCTATTACTGAGACCACTCCTGTTTGGCAGATAGCACTCTTAGGTACAAGCAATCACAGTAGGGATATGTCTGTCCATGTCTGGTAATGCATACTGTGGCCTATAATGCATTCTCCAGATGACACACACATACTCCGCAAGGGTATCATACATACAGATGCCTGATGTCTAACCCATGCTGTAAAGCTATAAGCCAAACTAAGCATTGTCATCCACCTATAAGGAGCATATTATCCCCTCAGTACCACATAAGTAGTAGCCACCAGCATGATGAACAGGTACCGATGTGTACATGCAACCAAGTGTTATGTCATCTCTCCTTTGTTAATCACATTTCCAAAGGTATTTTGGAATCCCTTGGTGGATCACATAAGCAATAAGGGGTCTGCTTGCATATCCACATAGGTTGTTCTACACCTGTTATGAATAGACATCATTGCCAGACTTTGCTGTGTTTGAACAGGTTTGACATATACCTCGGCCATAGACCCTCACTCACACATTCCAATAGGAACTGTAATGACTTTGTGTGACACAGATGACCTAGGTCAGGGATCACTGCAGTGGCTGGGCTTGTCACAAGCATACAGATGTGACCTAAGGTCTGGGAAGCAGCAGCACAGTCTGGCAAGGATGACAGCTGTGTTCTTGGAGAAAGCAGGGTTCCCACACATGCAATCATTGAGGTAACATGTACAAATATGTATTTGACACACAGCTAGCTCACATGTGCAATGCATACTGATATGTCATACAGTGGTAAAAGCAAAATTCACAACACATTGACCAACAGCATCACACACATACAGCTCACACACTCACCAAGTGCAGGATTCAATCCCCTACTTAACTACTTCATGATACTAGAGAAGTACGCAGTAACACAACGTGCTATGCACATTACTGTCAGTTCTTTTTTCCACAGGTATATTTGTAGGATGGTGACATCATCAGACTTGACAAAGGTTAGATTAACACTTTTGAGGTGTTTCACTGCTCTCCTAAAAGGTTGCCCCTTCCCAAGGGGAACACATACACACACAGTTGTCCGGTGCAGGATTCAAACCCATACCTAATTACTTCATGATTATAGAGAAGTACGCATTAACATGATGTGCTATATGGACTACTGGGAGTACTCTTTTTGGCAGGTATATTTGTAGGATACTGACATCATCAGAGCTGACAAAGGTTAGATTACCACTTTTGAAGTGTTTCATTACTCTCCTAATAGGTTGTTTTTTCCCAAGGGGAACACACACAGTTGTCCAGTGCAAGATTCAAACCCCTACCTAACTACTTCATGACACTAGAGGAGTACGCATTAACATGACATGCTATACAGATTAGTGGGAGTTTTGTTTTCCACAGGTATACTTGTAGGATGCTGACATCATCAGAGTTGACAAAGGTTAGATTACCACTTTTGAGGTGTTTCACTACTCTCCTAAAAGGTTGTTCCTTTCCAAGGTGAACACACACAGTTACAGGATTCAAACCCCAACCTAGTTACTTCATGATACTAGAGAAGTACGCATTAACACAACACACTATACATATCACTGTTTTTTTTTTTTCCACAGGTATATTTGTAGGATGGTGACATCATCAGATTATATGAAGTGTGTTACATTAGGTGACATTAGATGGCCTACATTGAATGAATGTCTAAACACTTTGGCCATGTGATCATCAAAGGTGAGTTTACTATCTACCTGTGTCCCCAGGGCCATAATTACTTTCTCCGTACATGCTGGATTGCCACCTATGTGGTAATTTGTGTGCACTTTGTATTACCCAAAGGGGATGACTATGCATTCTTTGCCATTCAGCTTGAGGGTATTGTTTTGACACCAGGTATCTGTATCTGTAAGACACTTCTGGAGGATGTCTGTGTCAGCTGTACAGTCAATTATGGACCACAGTTTCCAGTCATCTGCAAATCTGTTCAGCCTTACACCTGCCGTGCTTGCCTGTACCTCTGAGCAGTATCGACTGAACAGGTGGGGTCCCAGGACCAAGACCTGTGTGATGCCATGTGTGACTGGCTTAGAGTTGGACATGGCACCTGCAACTATGAACATGTGTGTTTGATCTGTGAGCCACTTGGCCACCCATCCTGTGACATAGCTGTTCATGTTCAAGCTGGTACACTTGTCCATGATGACGAAGTGGGGAATGGTGTGGTAAGCCCTTAGTGAGGTCCAGGTGGGCTGTGTGGACTACTTTCACCTCCATCTATGTTCATGGTAACTGTTTTAAATAAGTCAACTAGGTTTGGGAGCCAGGCTATGCCTTTAACAAGGTGAAGTTGTGTAGAGTCCAGTGTCTGGAGATCTCCAATGTCTCAGTGTATGGGTTCCATGATGATTTGCTCAATAGCTCTGTAGACCAGGCTGAGTACACATGTTGGGCAACGGTTTCCAGGTTCTGTTTTGACACACCCTTTGTGCAGCTGGATGACTGTTAGTGTATGCTATTCTTTGGGTACATAGCCTGTGATACGCTTGAGTCTGGACAGTGAATGTAGGTGAGGGTGTAGTTCCTTGTGGGCGTAGCGTAAGATGCACCCTGGGACAACTTACAGTCACATTGATGCTATGTTCATAGCTTTGGTGAGGGTTGTCTTTACATGCATGTCCATGACGTATGTGTCTCTGCATCCTTCTGTGATAGACACAGGCCCTTTTGGGGGTGATGGGGGGGAGTTTACACTGCACTTGTCCCCCTGGGTGTGGGCAATGAAAGTTGGTTTGGTGTATGCCATTACTTTTTTCAGTAGCTGACAGCATATTTGGAAGTTGACACCTAAATGTCTGATATAGCTACAGAAGGCTTTGTGGTTGTTATTCTTACATTCCTTGTCAGTTTTTCTTTAGAAACTGTGCTTGGATTATTTTATGAGCGATCATTGTTTCATCCTAATAATGATCAGTGATGCCTTTCCTTTAGTGAAGTTGGCTCAATCAGGTGTTAGTTTCCTCCTTCGGTTGTCTAGCTTATTTATGGGCAACGACCACTAGATTGTTTTCTTATTTTTGGCTGAGTGCATCTTGGTTTTATTTGTGATGTCTCAATCCATGCATCCCTGTAGATGCTCATAGGATGCACTTGTAAATGATTTGGCAGATTGTATACCATTATTCTATAGCAAGAGGGCTTTGGGACTTTCCACTTTGGTCTTGGGAAGTGTGCTATTTACTTTTGAAAATGTCTTGACAGTGGTTTCATTGACTGGGTGTGGGGGCGGGATGTGGATGTCCAGTGTGATTACTTAATGATCTGATATTACCAGTGAGGGGTTTATCTCTGTTGTGGAACACTGGTACCCCATGTTGGTGATGATCATGTCCAGTACATTGTCACCTCTAGTGGGCATGCTGACCAGCTCTTCCAGGGTGTTGGAATTTCTTAACTCTAGGACACATTGGGCAAAGGACATTGTATACAAGTAACTCACCCACTCATTGTTTGGGTAGTTGTAATCTCCTCATATAATGGTGTTTGATAGGACCTTTATATTTGCCATTGTTCTCCAGAATACAGAGTGAGGTGCCTGAGACAAGGTACATGATCTGTAGCAGGCTACAATCTGATGGGCAGCTTTGCCCAATGTTAGTTGCATTTGCATGGTCTCCAAGGCCTCATGCTGTGGCAGTAACCTGGAGGTGTGATTATCCATAAGGTAAATGGCTACACCACTTCCTTTTGTATTTCACTCGTGGTCTTGGGTCCAAAGGTCAGGGTGATTGTGAGTGTTTTACATGGATCATATCCAACAGCTGCATGTTTGACATAGCTTTGGATATTACGCAGTGAACAACTCTGAGTAGGCAATATGCAAGGGAGTACAGATGGAGCATTTTGTGATGGTCTGTTTATGGCATGTATTTCAGGTCACTAACGCTCTTTGTGAGGTATTGCTGCTGGCTTTCCAGTTGTAGTTGTCTTGTGAGGTACATAGCAACAGTGGCGTTGTACTCTTTTATAGTTCTAGTGAGTGGTGAGTAGAGGGGAACAATGTCCTCTTTTATTCTGCATGAGACACATTTTGTGATGAGGTGTGCCACATAAGAGGGTTTCCTGACTACTGTGGGGATGTGCTTATCACAGTTGTATCTACTGTCCACCCATGATCCAGGGTCTCTTGTCACACTTAAAGTGTGAGGTATACTACTACCTATGTTGTAGTTTTTGGCTACAGAGATTTTAACAAAGGTGATGATAATGCACCTTTTGGCATTGAGCTACAGCCCACGGCTTGGACAACAGCCATCTGTCTCAGTGAGGCCCTTTTGTAGGATGTCCACATCTTTAGTGTTTACAATGATGGCTCCTAGTTTTCAGTCCTCTGGAAATGTCAGTAGCCACAGAACCTCCATGTTAATGTTTACTTCAGGGAAGTAGATACTACACAGCCTGGGAAGTTATCTAGTCCCATGGCTGCTGTGATACTGGCTTCGGAGAGTGTTTTTTACCTGTGCAGCCGTGATGACAGCAACTTTGTAGTCTTCCATTATAGACATGTGCTCTTTCATGGGTAAGAGGGGAGTAAAGGTAACACTGATCCTATCTGCCAGGATGTTGCCAGTATCAGTTGGCTCTGTATATTTAGTGCCTTTGAGCTGTAACTCAGAACAGATCTGAGTGTAACCATGACATGGACCTGTCTGTTGGGCAGAGATCTGCTGCGTAGACAGTATACTACTGAGTACAGCTTGGGTTACATTCATTCTTGTTGCATGGGGCAACTATTTGAGGCCAGTAATCCTCTTGTTAAGGCTCTTCATTGTTCTTTCTAGTTCATGAACGTGCCTAGTCAGATTCCTTGCAAGTGTGTTGTGGTAGTCTCTGACAGGTCTGATGACTGCTGAGTAGTGGCAACCTCCTTTGACCTACATGCACAGACCATGGCAGTTTGTGTGTATACATAGCAGGATTTTCAGACCACTTTATGAATGTGTTTCTGGAAGTAGAGATGACTATACATGTTTGCCCATAGATCCCTTATCATCACATCCGTATTTAGCCTATGTGTTTCTGGAAGTAGAAATGACTATACACGTTTGCCCATAGATCCCTTATCATCACATCCGTATTTAGCCTAAGTGTGTGAGCATGCCCAGTATGACCTTTAAGTATCTTCCTGCCTGACATTTGCTTCATTTGTTTAAGTGTGTGAGCATGCCCAGTATAACCTTTCAGTGTCATGCAGATTGAAATCCACTACATTTGTTGGAGTGTGTGAGCACACACAGTATACACATTTATACCATATGTGTATGGTAAATCAAGGTGTAGTTTTACAGCAGGGCTCACCTTTGTGTCATAGATCAACAGGGATCATGCTGTGCCTGCAGGGCTTCCATGAGACACTTTGCATAGACCTATCAACATTTCTACATACAGGGGGGACAGCTATTCTTTGTACATTTCTAACCGTGGGTACACGGGATTGTTACTGTGGGTGTATATAGGATGTGGGTTTCACCTGACACTTATACACATTTGCTGTGCCTGCACTGCTATGTACAGGACACCATTACATCTGTACTGTTGCCTATCATACTGGCTTGAGGCATACTAGTATACTACAGGTCTTAGCATCCATTGCCACATATATTAGCTTGTGACTTCATAGCCTACACAACCCACATCACAATGCCTGGCCTGATGTTCTCTGTCTGCATAGGCATGTGGGAGAGGTTACCCATTTGCCTCATTAGTGGCATGATACAGCATTGCTTTGTGTTTGCATTAGTGTACAATTGCCTTGCTGTATCTACACCACTGTAATGCTATCATGGCTTAATGGTTCAGTACTGTGACTATAGTGCACAGTATCCTGGTTTCAAGTCCTGTCACTGCTTTTTATTTTCATGCTGGCCAGACCAGACTGCTTAAGGTACAGTAAAGCAGATATTAGCATGTTTAACTGACTTTGCTCAGCTTTGGCCGACCTTGGCCAACATTGCATGAGCAATTTTGTTTACATATACTAGATATTGGTAAAAGCTGCTTAGCACTGCTTTATATTGCGTAAAACATGGCAATCATGTCTCAGGTGGTGCAGCAGGGCTGCCTATGTTGGATGCACATACTACACTTCCTATACATGTTTGGAAACAGGTAGTGTCAAGTTGGGCATCCCTTTTATTTTATGTGCGAGTCAGTGAGACGTATAATTTCCAGGATTCCTACTGAGCCAGTGTATGTGCTATGCGTTGCCTCTTTGCGAAGGACAAGGCATACTGGGCATGCCTCCTTCTGCCTACTGGGGCAGGCTCAGGTTGTTCCTACTCCGAGTCACGCTGTGCCTGTGCATGCCTTGGCAATGGTTGGGGGGCTGTTTGGCCCTGCCCCATGCTGTTCCTGCTGCAGCTGTTTTTGCAGGATCAGATTGTGTAGCATGACACATACCATGACAATTTGGGTACATGCAGTTGGTGAGTACTGCAAGGCTCCACCAGATGTGTCCAGGCACCAGAACCATGACTTGAGCATCCCAAAAACACACTCGATTACATTTCGTGTTTGTGCATGTGCCTCATTATGGAGTTCTTGTTCAGGTGTGTGTGCATTTCTGATGGGTGTCATCAGCCACGGCTCCAGTGCATATCCAGCATCCCCCACTAGGTGACCGCCAGGGATGTCCCCATTTGCAAATGTCTGGTACAGCTGTGACAGATGCCAGATATGGGAATCTTGGTAGCTTCCAGGGCAGCCAGCACACACATTCAGTATTATGCTCTGGGCATCACACACGACTTGGCAGTTGATGGAGTGGAAGCCCTTGCAGTTGATGTAAGCTCTACCCCGCTCACCAGCTGGTGCTTTGATGTGTATGTGCGTGCAGTCAATTTCACCCACTACCTCAGGGTATTCCGCTATTTGCTGGAAGAGATGCATATTGCTGGCCAATACCTCATGGGAATTGGGGAAATATACATGATCACTGACATGTGCTGACATGGCATTCAGGAACTGGTGCAGTACCCTTGATGCTGATGCCTGTGAAATCCCCATCATATCACCGGTTGGTCTCTGGAAGGTACCTGTTGCTAATATTCTTAGAACAACACATACCTTGGTTTCCACTGGGATGGGTTTCCCTCTGTTGATTCTGTGTGTGAGGCGTGGCCTGCACAGCTCAACAATTTGCTGCAGGTGCTCGCTGTCCACTTTATAGTGCTCCACTATCTCCAGCTCATGTAGCCCCTGGTAGGTTACCCTGGGTCTGTACACTCTTCTCCATCTCCTCACTGTGAGTTGCTCAGCAGCATTTGCAATGGCACCACCCTCAGCATCTTGCACATGTTGCCTTATAACAGCAATGGCAGCCCCTAACATTTTTATGTCTCAGTTTAAGCTTTTTAAGTTTTCACTTCTCTTTGTTGACTGCAGTGTTGTAGTGTCTCTGAGAAAAACATGGGGGAATGTTGTTTACAGAGTTTTAGGTGCTGGGCTGGGCTGGGCTGGGCTGGGCTACTGTACTGCCTGTGTAATTGGCTGATTCTGATTGATTTCACCTGGCAGCTCTGCTAGTTTTCCTTGGTTAACTTCCTACTACTTCCTTTCCTTTCTTTTCCCATTTCTGTTTCACAGGGGGCAGCGCCACGCTCACACGCATGCACACAGGTTTACACAGGCTTACACGGGCTTAGGCAGGTGCACATTCATGTATACTAGCTTAGACGGCCTTACACAGGCGCACACACGTGCACACAGGCTTAAACGGGTTTACACGCGCACACATGTGTGCACACAGTGTAAGCAGCTTTGCAAGAAACTTTAGTGATAGCCACGGTGTACACCTTCAGTTTCTTGATTTCAGTTTAGACAACTGTAGACACACCTCTTTTAGTCCTGACTAACTCACAGCAACCACGTGCCACTCTGCTCCAATAAGCTTACAGTCTTTTGCATACATATCCCCTCATGATGTCACCCATCTTCTACTCTGTTACTTCCCTTTTCCTACTCTTACACTCTAGGGACATGGTTCACATAGCAGGAAATATTGGGATTCACTATCCTTATCCTCATTTGCATAGGATTGCCTACTAATGCTTAGTTACATCTCTCAGACTGAGCTTCCCCCCTTAGCAGCCTCTACTCAGTAGCCATGTTGTCTTCAGCCTGCCACTCACTTGCATGGCAGATTAATATTTTGAATAAATTCCCTATTTGCGCCTTTTATTTTTTGGTTTTCTGATTTTTAGAGCGCAGCACGTTTGCGCGGCATTGCGCTACACTTAAACATCGGAGATCGAGGTGAAAAAAAATATATATTTTTTTTATTTTGCAAGGGGAAAAATGCCACTGGCCATATATTTGCCCATTGGCATGCTTCCTCAACTGGATGCATCCTTCATTTGGAGCTGTCACGGCTCCATTTTGCTATTTGCAGAATGGTACTCAGTTGACAACTGAGTACATTTCTGCAAATAACTCTACTCTTACTCGGACAGGTTAGGGTTTCCTGGATCGCAAATTTACTTCATTTGCATAGCTTTTGGCAGCAAATTAGGTAATTTGCATAACCTAACCCTGTCCGTGTAAGAGTCATTTTAGGAGCTCTCTTGCACGCCCCTACTGGCTGCTCCTGGATCGCTCGGCAGACATGTTGGCTGCATGGAGTCTTACTCTACTCTTTGACTCCATGCAAGCCTTTGTGAATCCGGCCCAAAATTAAACATTGACAATGCAATTTAGACACCTTCCAGAAAGATTTTAATAATGGTTTTCAGAATCCCCAAATTATGTGGATATTCTACAAAAGGGCCTTACAGAAACAGATGCTTGGTGCCAGAGCCATGGGCTCAAGCTCAATACCAAGAAATGTATAGTTATCCCCTTTGGGAAAAAAACATTGTACCCATGAATTACCACATAGGTGGCAGTATACTAAACACCGAAAGTGTGATAACAGACTTAGGGTCAGAGTTGGACAGTGGTCTCACCTTTGATAACCACATCACCACAACAGTCAGTAAATCCTTCTATGTGGCACACCTCATCAATAAGGGCTTTTCATCTAGAAAAAAAGGAGGTCATTGTCTCACTGTACTCATCCCTCATTAGACTCATTAGAGAATACAATGCCCTGTTTGGTATGTACCTCTCAAGACATCTGCAACAACTGGAAAGGACGCAGAAATACCTCACTAGAAGAATCACAGGCCTAAAGCAGATGCCCTATACCGACCATCTAAAAAAACTCCAGCTATACTCTGTCACATATCTTCTACTCAGAGGCGATCTCTGCTTAACATAGAAGGCCATGTCAAACCCAGAGCTGCTGGACATGCTACACAAAGAAATCCCAATCCCTCAGAGACACACACTCCAGGGATCCAAACCTTGTCATCACAATGAACAAAACATGATGGAGGGATAGGTTCTTGACCTAGAGACTCCCCAGACTCTGGAACCGACTGCCCATACATGTCAAGCAGAGTGCCTCTTTGGCCCTCTTCAAAAGGAACCTTGATGATTGGATGGGAGACAGGAAATTCACCTCGGGGATCACATCAGTCATCCTGATAGACAGGGGTCCAGGGAGTTAAATATTGTGGGAAGAAATAACCAGGGAATTGTTATGGCTAGGCTTGTATAGGCCCTAGGGCTGATAGCCTAGTACCAACCTATGAACCTATACACCTATGAGGCATATGTCAGAATTCACAGACATGCTGCACAGCACAGTACAGCAATTCCCTTTGCTCAGATAACGTGAGATGCCTTATGAATTAATTCTGTTCAGACATATACATTATGTATAGCTATAGCTAGGGTGGGGTGAAGGGGGGAGCTGTCCCAGGAGTAACATATTGGGAGAATGAACAGCAGATGCTGACAGTGTGATAGTACAGTGCAGGAGCAGTATTCAGAAATGAATGTCGATGCTGTACTTGTAGTCACAGCTTAAGCATGGAAGCACTTTGTATGGCATTTTAACTATAGCAAGCCACTTGCTACATTTATAGCAAGTGTTCTTGCTGCAGTTTCAGAACAGAAGACATGTTATCTCTTTTTGCTGGTCCACAACTTAGAGCTGAGAGGGGGCAGAAGATAGGGGAAATTCATAGGGTGCCATATAACCTAGATAAGCTAGCTACTGGTAAAAAGCTGACAAAATGGACATTAAGTCTAGAAATGTTATGCCCTTGTATGTCACCTTGCTCTGTTAGTTAGCCTTGTGAATCACTGCTTTTTCAAGTGTGGTCACAGTCCGATTGAACCTGCTGTATTTGTGTACATGCCTAGGGCAATACTTTCTACCCTGCCTCAGTAAAGAACTGAGTTTATACTGCCAATTCCTATTAAACTGTCTATTCACTCAAACCTGATAGTGCTTCTGTTATGTACCTTTTAACAGCTGAGGTATCCAACCTGTAAAGGCTTACATGGGGCCACCAATTTGCATGTACACTAAAGTAGTTCTAATAATGTCATGACAAGATTCATCCCTGTTTTTGATCTTGCCTTGTAGCTCTGTAATTTTTGCATTCATTTTCAGAGGCTTGTTCCTTGGCAACCTGAAAGATTATGACAGAATGTCAATCACTAGCTCTAGGAAGGTGAACATATTTTTTCATGCCCTCCACCAGAGCCTGTTTCTTGTAAACTGTCACTGGCATCCCTTGCATATAACAAACCCTCTAAAACAGCTTTACCCCTGCCTCTGTGGCATCACTCTCTTATCCCATGATAAGGAAATCAGCAAGATAACAGACAGCCCTGTAATCCTGAGCATTGGATTCCAATATTCACAGAACGGCTGTGCTGAACTTCTCATATATTCCACATGACACACTATAGCTCATGATCATGGTCTTTAATTAAGAAAAGATTATCCGGTAACTATATGCCTAGCATTTGCCAGTTTTTCTTTAGAATGATAAGAATCAAAAAGCTGCTTCTGCATCCTGTCTATTCTTACTCTAGTGCAAACCCTTGCATTGCCCTTAACCCGAAAACTACACACTACATTACCAAAAACAATTTCCCTAACAGTATCATTGCCACAGTGGTGCCAGATGCCTTAGCAGCCCTGAAGGAGGGAGCTGATAACGGCATCGTGTTTGCAACAATTTTTATAATTCAAACCAGATTTTATGACACTGTCAGTACCATGTATAGGACAAATTTATTTTTGCATTAATACTTAGGAGAAGATGAGTACAAACTGTTATACTATGAACAGCTGCATGAAACTTTATAAAAGTAGCAGCCATGTCTGCCTTTCATTTCCTGTGGTTATCAAAGAGAAATCATTTTAAATTCCAATCTTGTTGTTGTATTAAGGGTAGAAAAAAGAACAAAACTGTGTTTTTTTTTTCTAGATATTGTGAATGCCATTAGGTATTTATCATTAATTAGTAAGTTAATGCATCTCCTAAAATGTTTTGAAACTGACATATTCTTGCGTACATAAACTAATATATATTGCATAGTTGAACATTATTCAGTCTGTGTTTTTCTATTACAGTGAGTATATCTTGAAAACACACTCTCCCGTTTCATATAAATAGTCCATTCAAAAACTCCAAAATGCGTGGTCAACTACAATTTTTGTTGAATAACTTCTGAAGAATAAACATATAAATGGGTTGGCTAGTAGTCCATAAAATATGAATTTGCTCAAGTGTGAAGCAGACATGTTAAGCAATTCCCTCAAGATGGCAATGTACTTTACTTACATTGAATCCTTTAAATCCTACATTATCAGTCCCTGGTTTTAAACTGCTGAAAAAACACTTTTGAATTCTTAGGCTTAGAAAATAATTTTAAATGATGTTTGAGGACAGATTAGAGTTTATGTATTGACTAAAGTTAATATATCTTCCAGTCTTGTCTAGATTAAATGCTAGGCTTTACAATTAATACCTGCTTTTTCCATTTCTTACAGTAATATTTTTTGTTATATACCAACTTAAAATTAAAGTAAAATATTGTAACATTATACACTTGCAAACATAGAAATGTAGTATGCTTCATTCTAAATGTACAAAAATCCCTAATTTAATGCTTGGACCTGTTAACATAGAAAGGCAGTATGCTTCATTTTTTAAATGTCACAATCCTTATTTTAATGCATACAATAAGAAGGTAGACAGTAGATGGGTCAATTGCATTCAGAGGTACTAATTACTAACAGGAATCAAAAAGTTTTAAGTGGCTTATTTAATGGTTTGTAGTATTTATACTTTTTTTTTATTCTCAACAGAAAAATACATGTAAATTTTATGCATTAATTATAGATAATAGGTTTAAAGGTGATTACCAGCCTAAAGACCCCAGGGGTTCTTATTAAGCCTAACCATGTTTCCTAAATGTATCCTACAAGTTTTGATACTTTAGGGCTATTTTAAGGTATATATTTTGGTCTGGGTATGGGTGGTCAAGCATTTACAGGCTATTTCTGTCTACTAGATGCATAGGTGCTGGACCAAAAGGAAATTTCCAGTTCACCACCCACTAGGTGAAGTTACACTTTAATTGTAGTAATAAGTGGGGGTTGTTATTATTGGGACCAGTAAATGAGGAGTGTCTGATGGATTGGAGCTAAATATGTTGGCCAGTAGATTTGCTATATCTTTCAGCTCACTATAGGTGGTTCTATTTGCAATCAGTTTGGCACATTGTTGTGTATCCTCTTTGAGGCTGCAGATATATTTGAAGATTCCCTTGTGATTTTCCTTGGGCTGGGAGGCAATTTTTACCTCAAAGTTGTCTTTGGCAAACTTGATTAGCACCCTACATTGCATGTCTACATTGATGAAGGAGTTTTTACCTTGCTGGGCATTGCACTTGATAATTTTTGCCAAGATTTATTCCTATTAAACCTCAGTCTATACCAAATTTGGTGCAGAGGGGTTGTTTCATAACGGAGGTGTATATGTGTAATAGCCTATAGGGAATGATATAAAGTTATAAAAGGTGTGACTTAAATCCACAAGCAACTTTCACCACCAAAAGGAAGATGCACAGAAAAAGCTTATAATATGTGTAACACATAAATCAGTGAAGATCTTCATAAAAGTAGGGAATAAGCTGCCACAAATGTGAATAAAAACGTCCTCAGGAAACCACTGAGCTGAAGTCAGAAATGTGGTATGGATTTAAAGAGATAGCTGAAAAAATAAATGTAAGAATCTCTGTTTAAGAGGTTTTCCACCGTAAGAGAAGGATACAACACAGCTGCATTTGTCAATGACCCATAATGAAAACAGAATGGAAATGACACTTGACTGAGGAGATAGGAAAAGCATGACACAAATAAACAGGTCTGTTCTAATGATATAGTACAGAACGGTTTACAATAAAAATTGCAAGTGAAGGTTTGAAAACCACAGGATGTCGAAATTTTGTTTGCTGAATCCTTGTTGTCAAAGTCCTGGTTCAGTGAACGCACTATGCATTTGAACATATGTAGTTGACCTAATAACAAAAGATTGTGGTACAGTGCGGAGCAGGAAATTTGCCCTTTTCCCCACTGTAGTGCAATCTTGGAGTTAGACTATGTAATATGTGGGGGGGTCGGGGGCACAGACCCCCACATGGAGAGTGCAGGCGGGCTTGCCCCCATTCATAATATTTATGTCATGTGATGTGCAGTGTCTGACTGCAGTCTACAGATGTTGAGAAAGGTTGAATTTCGCTAAAGGAAGTGTGTTTGCAACATTCTAACCTTTTTGACATTCTATTTCAAACATGTGCAGCAGTATTTCAGGCAGGAATTTATTCTGAATGTCAATTATTTGATAGTAAACCATACAGAACACATGTATAAGGCAATTTTATGACACAGAATAGTTTTCAAGGTTGATTATTCTCAACAAGTTCCCAACAAGTTCCCAGGTCAGAAAGTCAGAACTTTTCCCATCAAGTTGGATGTCTCATTGCTTTATTAAAATGCTCCAACAAAATTAGTTGAGGTGGAGGAATGTATAGAGCATAATAATTTAGAGTACTTCTATCTTTCTAAAGGTAGCAGAAAGGTGTAACAGGTAAAACTAAGACAGGTATACTAAAAAGCCCAGTTTAATAAAAAAGAATCCAGGAGCCACAGAAGAATAAAAGTTTGTTTTCCTTATTTTTAATACGGTTTTACTTTTTTTGGTTCCTGCTGTCCTTTTTCTTTTCATAGTTAGGTGTTTCCAGCTTATATTACAACAGCAGTCAATGTAGTAATGAGCTAAATGAAGCAATGGTTAGCAAAGACAAGATTTAAAAATCATGTTTGCATAACTGCAAATAAAAAGTAGGTACTATTATACATCACATGACTACTTTTATCCAGAACGGTTCAAATAGGTCAGGCGAGGATAAAGTAGAATGATATGATTTGTACTTGTACTATGACTTGTAAGTAGTTATCGGGGGGAATCTCAGTCAAGTGCATTTAATTAATTTAATATTACCTGAACACATGAGCTTTATAATATAAAACTATATCTGAGCACGTTATGTTAACAGAATTTAAAACAAGTATATTTAAAACATCACTAAAGAATGTCCCAGATTAGACGCTATATTCATAAATTGATTATTTCCTATGTTTGTCTGTTAGCATTTTATTTTTCTGAATGACAGACAGTTAAACTTTAAAGGTTATCATGAAAATAAAATATTGTGACTTTACTAAAAGTAACATTTGCTTTGCCATAGCTTTTATAAAATTGTTTTAGGAATGCTAAACTCTATATAATCTCAAAATCCAAATGCTTACACTATACCACAGCCATGCAGGATGATGCTCTGGTCCTCTACGGAATTCAAAGAAAAGCAATACTTCTGGACAGCCCCTAGTGACTTCATATATGGTTCTACAAAAGTCACCACTGCCTGAATTTAAGAACGTCTTACATAAAGAACAAGCCCTTTGCTACAGCTTTTGCACTGGGTATAACATATAGGGTAATGACAGTGATTCTAAATTTATGACATTGCCTTGTTCAACAGTCATCAAACCATTGTGTTTGCTACAAAAGGGTATTAAAATGTTAACAATGCTACACAGTGGCAACGGCTTTTAAAGACAACTTGTCAAAGTGACTTATTCACCTAATCACTTGCACTGCAGATGGAAAAAAGTCTCAATGATGGTTACTCCATTTAGTGCAATAAAATCCCTTTCATAATCCTGACATAAATTTAAATCCAACAACTTTAACCCACTTGTTGCAATGACTGGAAATGCTAAACTCTAGCATCTAGCTTAGTAGGAACTGTAGCCTGGCAGCATCAACAAACCTTACCAAATTCTGAAGCAAATTGATGCTTGGTATATATATATATATATATATATATATATATATATATATATATATATATATATATATATATATATATATATATATCTGTATATATACGCACACACGCACACACACACACACACACACACACACACACACACACACACACACACACACATACACAAAACCGGATACGATATGTATATATAAAAGGAAACAGTCCATATAATTAAACATTAGTGATATCAAGCATTCTTTTTACCACTGGCAGAAGTGAATGCGAATGCATTTGATTACCTTTCCCCGCATTAGTTTGTGAGAGGTCATGGAGTAGCAGGGAGTAGGAATTTGCACTTTCCCCATTGTTGTATAATATCAAAGATGGTATATATAGTTAGCAGGGGGCGTATACCTCCACATGAGATTTTTTTTTATCTTGAGTCTTGATCCTTTTTGATCAATGTTTTGACATTTGATGTTTTTATACTTTGATATTTTGAAATACATCCATATCTATCTATCTATCTATCTATCTATCTATCTATCTATCTATCTATCTATCTACCTATCTGTCTAAATACAGGTAAAAATAATTGCGCAAATATATGTGCATGAGTGTCTGTATGGTTAAATGATTAATTGTTGACAAATATGAAATACAGATATTAGCACTTACATAAGTGCACATACACTATTACACCATTAAATACAATAGTTGTGAAATATGAATTTAAAGAAATGGAGCTGCTCACAAAAGTGAAACTATGAAACTTATTATTTTTTTTACTCATTCACCACTTATTTTATACCTGTCTCTTGTACTTGTCTCGAGTTAACTATCAACAATAATACAGTTTAGTAGAAACCCTATCATCAAAAATAAGTTTATTGCCATACTACATTCTTTATATAGCCATTGAAATGTATTAATGTTTTGGGCTCTGCACTCTCTATTGTCAGACTTTATCCTCTCACACCCTTACTTAAATAGGCTAATGCCAAAGGCACACCATCATGATGAAAAGAGACTTCAAATGAGTCAAATATTGCACAAACTGACACACTGTCATGTTGATGGGTTCTCATGCATTAACAATTTATCAATATGATATGCAAACAACCAGTAAAGAATACTACCACCCCCACACACACACACACACACAAGCACACGCACACACTCGTGCGCACACACACACACACACACACACACACACACACACACACACACACACACACACACACACACACACACACACACACCAGAAGGAAATAACACTGTAAATAGTTTTACTGTATAATCAACATTTTAATCAGCTCAAGCTGTTAATATAGACCAACAGACTTCTTCAGTATAATTATTCAGAATAATTATAAAATATCTATTTATAGTCCTGTTTCCTTGTGATATTGCCATACACATTTTCTAATGTGCACCCTATTTTGATGTTCCAAGCACTTTGTTGAATTTTAAGTATTTTATACATACATTCATATATATATATATATATATATATATATATATATATATATATATATATATATATATATATATATTTACCTACATATGTGCATTCTGCACACTGGCAAACAGCAGATGTTCGAAAGGACGTTTGCAAAAAATGCTTCAAATGTGCAATGAGCAAATGCACAGTGCCATTCGCTCATTGCAGATTTGGCATTTTGGGGTGGATTGCACTATAGTGGGGATCGGAAAATGGACCCATTCCCCACTGTAGTGATATCTCGGAGTTAGTATATTAAAGTAGGGGGGTGTGGCGGGTGCAGGGGGGCTTGCCCCCCCGCATTACTCTTCATTACACTATGTATTCAACTTTTGTGTTAAAAAATCAGCGAATCTGCTTTTCAATGTGCTGATTTTCGAATATTGGAAACTATCGCAGTTTTGAGTTTCCTGCTTACGATTCGCTCATATGAGCAATCGCACGAGTGATGTTTCATCCATGTAAAGGTAAACCTATATATGAATATATATATATATATATATATATATATATATATATATATATATATATATATATATATATAAACACACACACTGCAAACTTAGGCTCTTGTTATTTTGTTTGTGTTAAAACCATGTGGTAACATCTTTCAATTGTGGTGTCGAATGACAGAGCACATACACTGATGAAAGGTTGCTTGAACTTGAAAACTTTGTTAGCTTAAACAGTTTGTTAAAATTGTGCTGTCAATTTCGTTTTATTTTGTGAATGACAGATCTACTTGTGTTGAAAGGCAAAGTGAGGTACTGCATTTTTCTTCATACCCCCCCGGGATTGCTAAATAAGCTGCACGATACTGCCATTTTACGACTTTAGCTACTGAAGCTGAAATTGAATTCTGTGCATTTTATAATACCAAAATTATACATATTATAAGCAATTGAAAGCACACTGCAACAGGTATGGTTCTGATAGCCAGATAAATGTAATATTAACGTGATATTTGTTTCACTTAAGTACTTGTATGCCTTGAATTTTCACTCTGATGAAGTCTATAACTGTTGTGGAATAATGCACTCAGTAATGTGTTAAATACAGCTTTACCTGCTTTTATAGACTGCTTGCTGTGTGAAACTAATTGTTTGTAATTTTATTTTCATCCTTAGCTGTGTACAGATTTTTACATGTTTTAATAAAACTCATTTTAGTGATTAGACAAAATACTGTATGGTATAGTAGGGCACATCAAAATTAATGGAAATTTTCAAATGCCAGTCCTGTGCACTGAATTCTGGCAACATGTGTGCATGTGTGTGTGAGGTCAATTTCTGGAGAAGGATCAGTGTTTTCCCTTCATGTTTTAATTGCTAAAACAATGCAAAATAGAGGTTCTATCTGCCTTTGTGTGTGTGTGTGTGTGTCTGTGTGTGTGTGTGTGTGTGTGTGTGTGTGTGTGTGTGTGTGTGTGTGTGTGTGTGTGCACGCGCGTGTATTCCTGCAGATAGATTAATACGGTAACATCAGACACAAAAATGCTATAGGCCATCATGATCCACACAAATAACAGCTATTAGCACATATTATATCTAAAAAGATATGTGTAGTCTGTCAGACAGGTATTTCTCTCATGTTGTACAAATGGGACATAATACGAATGTTCACTTTGTTAAGAGGAATGGACTAATGAAGTTATTTATGAGTTATTATTCACATGCACACAGGTGTTGAAGTATTACGGATAACTAAGAAATATATAGTCTTCAGTGGCCTAGGTGCTATAGGCATCAGTGATACATGACTATAGTGAATGTGTGAAATGATGTTTTTATATGTTGGAAAATAGATATATATCTGGAATGTGCAGTATTATGTACATTATAAACATTACTGAATAAATAAACTCCATGGGAATAGAACCCATACTTATATGGAGAACAGTGACTATGTCTTCTTAATTATCCAGATGAGGTAATTGTCAACAACAACACAATGATTTTAAAATGTGTGTATCTAATATATTTGGGACACAGCTTTATCTCTAAATTCTGTAGCAATGGTCAGGTATATGTAAGATTGTGACAATTACTGTCAGCATTCACCAGCTGTCAATGCACCTCTAAGATCCTAAAATGAAGCTCCTCTGTGTCCCTCTGATGCAGGTCATCATAGTAGTAGCAAGCCTGCACTCCAGTCCAGTAGATCCCCATATGTCATTAAGGCTCCCTCGCAATCTGATTCCAAATGTCGATTATCACAAAATTCCTCGGTCTGGCTGTCATACAATACTCTACTCCAGTGTAGATAGTTGACATCTGTGTGGTCTTCTTCTTCATCCAATTGGGTGCAAAGACATGTTGAAGCATCCAGGAAGTAGCCATCTTGATAATGTTGATAATCCAATGCAGAAAAATGCAATTCAGAAAAATGCTCACTGAGGTCTCACTCAGTTCACAGGTAGCAATGGTCTGATCTGTAAATGTATCAAGATCAAAATTTAAAAGTGGCTCTTATGTTATCAGATCATTGGAAGGTAACAGTCACATACTACACCCTGCTCCATTTAATTATTCTGTTTGGGTATTTGAATGGAGCCTCTTCCTGTTACACCAAGCTAATGGTTAATGCAGTAAATTTTGAGAACTTATGTGGATGAGCACAAATGGGATTCCAAAATCTGGAATATTACTGAATCTCATTAACTATGTATGGTGCAAATGGGAATTAAAAGATGCATGCACATAGCTGCATAGTGTGGGATATACCTGTATACATACAGGTGTTGACATCTGCATCAATAACATGCAGAGCTTTCCCATATACTGTTATACAGACAGATGTAAATAGCATAACTGAAGAATACAAAAAGACAGATTTACGGATTATTCATATATCTTGTGGATAACCCCATGCACTCTGTGGTGTATGTATGGAAAACTACAGATTCCAACATTATCCATATTTTGCTATGTTGAATGTATTACTTTTGCTGTTATGGATATTTATTCATTGAGGATTTTTAAAACAAGTATTAAAACTATTCAGTTAATGCAAAAAGGATCTGTACTATTTGTAGCCTAATTATGGATCGTGAGGCTCTCTGATGTTTTTGTGAGTTGTTCAATTGAGAATTTACAAATAATCTCTGCTAATGTGGATGGCATTCAGTACTCAGTACTTACTGTGTTGATATAAGGTCATCTTGTGTATTGTGTCATATGGCAGATTGTTTTACACTGACTGTCTGTTTAGGCTGCAATTGCATTACAGCTGCAGCCGTCACACATTTCTGTTTTACACGTATGTATGTTAATGTGAAATGCATGCAGACTTTGTGCCTCTTGTGGTACAATGCTGTTGTATTTGGACATGCCTTACTTGAATATCCACTGTAAGGACTTTAACTCCCACAGGCAGCCTCTACAGATATCACAAGTTATGTTGCTGTTTCAAGTGTTATGTATTCAGGCATTGTTTTATATGTCACATTACTATAGGGCACAGTGAGTATTTCATAGATGTTTGCATTGCACAGGACTGCATAGTGTTTACAGTGACATAAGCTGTCCACATAATCATCGCTCTATGTGGCCTGCACATCAATCTATGTGCATATAACTATCTTTCAGAACGTAAACAGGCCTAGGGATAACAATTTTTCTCCACAGGACTATGAGATTACAATAAATGCTGTGTAACAACACAGATGGAGATTCCTTGGATGGGTAGGAAATACAGTATGGAGGAATGAAGTCTGGACTGACCTCACCAACATAATTAATGATGTGGGAGGTCACAATCGATCCTGTGTGGCTTGTTGCCTATGCTGCTCTGACATCCTCCATGCAGCCAACAGGGTATGCTGGTATGAGAGATCAAGAAGGCACAGGTGATGACCCACTATTGACACCCGCTGATGAGATCATGCAGTTTCTTGCATCCCTGCATATGGCAAGTGGGGAGTGCCACATACCCAGGGGAAGGATAAAAGCAGGTTCTCCAGGCTGCCTATTTATGTGTTACTTTGCATAACACTAATGTATATAGAGTCAGTCAGTACATATTGTTGTTGCATGAATATTCATGTATTGTCATTGTTGTGTTGCAGAAGCAGAATGGCATAATGCACATGGGTCCATATAGGGTCATGACGATTAACGTAAGTGTAATGACATGTAGCCATATAACTGCAGTACAGACAGAACAATAGAACCAACATTGGTAATGTTGTCTGCATTCATTCTCACAGGTTCATCTACTTCTGCACAACAGCAGAAAACAGCAGGTGAGCATCTCCATACACTGTTACTGTGACCACTACCTGTTATTTCTTCAGCCTCATCATGCCAGTGCTGTTTCCTGTCATAGTAATATTTCTATATCATCGTAAACTACATGTACATCCTTTGGGGTTAAAAGCCATGCAAATGCACCTACAAGCAGACTAGGTATGTTACCACAACATGTTCATAAGTTGCAGCAAGGTGTAGCAGACCTGCTTTGCATGAAATTAATGTCACTTTTTTCTGTACAGGGACATCTGGCCAACAAATGCACCATGCATCACCAGCAGACCCTATTACTGTGTTGTATATGTCATATGTGACTATTGCATTGTCTGCATACGTGACTGTGTTAGCTTTGTCTTTACCATGGCAGGATTCGTATTACAACACACAAACTCACCACATCAGGAAGACGTCACAGGTATGTTATTACCTCTCTTTCATTTATGTCATTGCTGTTATTCCTGTTGTTGTCCTCATTTAATACTGTGTCCTTCTATCCATTCACAGGACAGCCTTCATCAGCATCTCATCCACAAACAATTAGTATAAGTATGTGTTACTGTCTGTATGTTTTAACGCTGTTGGAATGGTCCATCCTGGGAAGGATGTGATTAAGAATGCTGTGTTTATGACTTTGTTTCCCTACAACAGTTGCATTTCATTCCTTTCCTCCTGTGTCATCTTCCCACAAGGACTTGTCAGGTGTGTGTTATGCTTGCATTGCTCACATATGTTATGTATGTTGGATATGTGACTTAATTGTCAGCACCCTGTTATATAGATTTCGTGGCTCATACACAGGAAAGACCTCATAGTAAGTCATTACTATCTGTAACACTGCAGTGAGATTTATGTGTCATATGTCATTAATGATATATAGCATGCAATATAAGTATGTTTTCCTGACCTATGAGTGACCTGATGAGTGTGGGGCACTCATCTGTCCCTACTTTTAGCACATCAACTACCTTTATCTTCTATTAACCCATCCACTGATCCTGATGTGGGATCTGATGTGTCTCAGTATGGCCTCTGGCACACAGGACATTGACATGGTGAAGCAGTCTGGCCCAGATGGTGACAGTCATGTGGATGCAGCTGTAGCCTCAGATGTATAGGAAAATTTGTCCAGCTATTCTGATAATGAGGGATAGGTCACACACACCTGCAGATGGAAGACCAATATGTGTTGTTGTTAGCATATTGTGTAGCATGGTGCACACAGTTATCATCAGTGCTGCCTTCTCATGGGTGTATTGCAGTGCAACCCCAGATGAGTTCAAACATCTAAACCTAGCTTTCAGTACACCAAACACATGCTCAATGGTATTTTGCCTTGTTGCATGTGCGCTACTGTAGGCCTCCTCTGCAGGATTTGATGGTTCTCTGATGTTGGCATTAGCCATGTCTCAAGTGGACTACCATCACCTGTTGTGGGGAGCAAACACATATTGTCATTATGGATATTGTTGAGAGGGATGTCCTTATCTTATGTCCTAGATGTGTGTGGCCTGTTGCCTATGCTGCTCTGACATCCTCCATGCAGCAAACAGGGTATGCTAGTATGAGAGATCAAGGGAAGCCACAGATGGTTTCCAACTACTGACACCCCCTGATAAGATCATACAGTTTCTTGCATCTCTGCATATGGCAAGTGGGGAGTGCCACATAGCCAGGGGTTGGATAAAAGCAGGTGTTCCAGGCTGCCCATTTATGTGTTACTTTGCATAAAATTCATGTATATAGAGTCACTGTAGTATTGCCTAAGGTATTTCAACTTGCCAATATAGAATTGTATTTATAGCATATTATGACTTTAGATAGGTAAAATGCTGCTTTATTCACTAATGTGAATATTGTCACCTGCTATGTGTACTTTTAGATCAGTAACCTGTTTGGCAATTAGAGTAGAACTTATAGTAACCTCCGAGAGATACAACTGACTCTGTGTATATGCATAACATCACTGTTATTTCTGATTGTTAGTTGGAGAATTCTAAATTGCATGTAGCATCCTTGCATTTTGTGTTGCTCATAGAAATGTGCTGTTTCTTACAAGGTATGCTGCTCCTCCCCTGCATCCTCTATCTTAATTACTTGGCAATCAGAGTGTTTTAAAACTTCAGACCTAATATTTACCTCAATTTCCTTTTTACTTCCAGTCCCCTCAGCAAAAGTTTCATCTTGTGGCTTGACCAACCTTCAATCAACCCAAGGCTGTCTTGTTGCCCTGCACTGTGAGATCCTGTGTCAGTGGAACACTAAAGTGCTTTCAGCTACACTGGTATATGTTAAGACTAGTATTTAATCTGTCTTCTAAACTGAAGACTCTTTCCCCTTTACTGTACATGTGCACACTACTGCCCCCCCCCCCCGCCATTTTTCTCTTCCTATTGTACTCCTAGGTCAATTACTTAAAACTACTTTCTCTTCGGAAAAGTTTACCTATCTACCTGCAGCCCATACTTAAATTGTTTTTTCCTGTAGAAGTGGTGGTCCTTTTCACCACACTATACTAGATTAGTAGCATAAGATTTGTAGTTATTCGGAAGATACTGCACTACACTGACATAGAATTGACTTAGTTTGGTTTTCCTGTTTTATTTTTAGCAGCTGGCCTGCTCCAGTTTTTCTGACTCACAACCTTGTATTACTTTGTGTCTACCCCCCTCCCCCACCTTGAACCTGCACAACTCCTTCTCACTCCTGCTTAATTACTGAGGTATCTTCCTTTTATTGTTCTGTCCTGACCAGCCCTATAGATAGCTTCTGCAGTCTGGAGGACTGGTGTAGCCCCGCTCCATTCTCCTCACTATGCTCTGCTCACTCCAGTCCCCTACCCTGCCCCCATTTCCCACCTGCCCTCACTACCTCTACATTTATTCCAAACCCAGATCACCTGACCACACCCTCCTCCAATCAACGACCTCTTGTACACACCCCCTATCAAATTGCTACCTTAAAAAGGTACATAGTATCTACTTGCCATGCATTCACACTCACACCCTTACTTGAACCCCAAAACCACTAAGACCCGACCAATACTCCCTGATAAAATACCATTAATCCAAGGATTTCTCTTCCTAACCCTCACATACATAACAAACATCACATCATTATATACAAACACATCACTAGAAAACACATCATTCCACATAACACTTTTGCAAACAAATATACGCTCACACATTTTCTTTCCTATCTCTTCTACATTATTTAAAGACAGCTTAATCCTACCAATTCATAAGTCTCACACAACACCATCTTACACTAAAAACATAATTTAGATCCAGCTTAGACATAGTGCACACAATTAAACACATACTGTTTATCACTAAAAATCTACTTATATCTGGAGACATATACCCAAACCCTGGACCACAAAACTCTCTCCTCTCTGCCAGGCAAATCTTTGACCTATTGATTCTGAATGTCAACATCAGAAGTATCTCTAACAAACGTTCTGACCTACATGCATTTATAGCTGCTCCCTGACATACTAACCATTACTGAGACATGGCTAAAACCTATTACCCAAAATGAAGAAATTCTCCCACCAGGATATAATATCCTAAGACTAGCTAGAGTGGGCAAAAATTTAGGTGAAGTTGCTATCATCTACAAAAATACAATCAACATCAAAACTCTACAAATCCCCATACCTAAATTTCAAAATGCCGAAACCATAGGTTCAACCCTAGGCATAAATGACACAAAAACTATCATCATTCTCTGCTGTTATAGTCCCCCAGGTAATAACTCTCCCATCATTGAAGAAATGTTACAATGGGCCACAGATAATCTCCCACAAGAAACCATCTTACTAGGTGACCTGGTCACTGATTGGTCAGCCTGTACGTCTAACAACCCCACTAACAATATTAATCTTTACAGTTTTACTCAAATTATCCAAGAACCCATTAGAAATGACAAAAAACCCACAAACAGTCTATTTCAGATTGGACACTAGGTAACTGCCCCATAAAAAATTATCAGACAGCATGCCTTTGTGATGATCTTAGTGAACATCTCCCCACCTTCCTTCTGCAGAAACTTACCAACATAGCCAAACCCATTGTTTTTAGACAAGTCAGAGATGATCATAAACTAAATATACAAGAACTAAACAGTATTCTAAAACATAGTAACTGGAAACCACTACAAACCCTAAATCTAGACTAAGCCATTGACTACTTCAACAATATTCTCATCAATATCCTTGATAGACTCACACCAATTAGGAAAATAAGAGCTAAGTCAAACTATGCACCATGGCTAACTAGGGAAACTAGAGTTTTTGTAAAGTCAAGGGATAAGGCTTGGAGAATTTGGAAGAAATGCAATACTAGCCTAACCAAACAAAGTTACTTACAACTTAGAAATCAGCCCAGGAGGCAAACTAAACTCGATAGACAAAATTTACTTCCTCAATATCCAAAACAAACATTCAAAAGATCCCCAAAGGTTTTGGCATGCCATTAGCTCTCTCCTAAAACCAGGCAAAACTACCACTCCCACTCCTAACTCCACAAATGACAACAAGGACATTGCCTCCCAATTCAATCACCACTTCACAGAATCCATCTCAACACTAGCCTCCCAACTATCCAAAAACAGCCCTACATATAACCCAACCAAATGCCCTGACAACATCCCAACCTTTACGCTCTCACTCGTTCCCATCTCAACAATTAAAAACCACCTCCTAAAATTGTATCCTACCACGCTTGCTGCTGACAATCTACCAGCCAACTTCCTAAAAATAGCTGCTGAATCCTTATCCTACCCTATTTCTATTCTTATTAATTGCTCCATACAAGAGGTATGGAAAGTATCATACATAATTCCACTACATAAAGGTGGAAACTCTTACGAATACTCAAATTATTATCCCATTGCCATTCTACCCCCTTATCTAAAATACTAGAAAAATGTATACATTCTCAGGTAACACAGTTCCTAAACTCACACCATCTCCTCTCCCCCACACAGCATGGCTTCCGACAACACTATAGCACAACCACCGCTCTGCTGTCTTTCCCAATCTGATCAAACAACATAGAAATAATAATAACTTTGTATCTGCAATATTTCTAGACCTCTCCAAAGCATTTGACATGGTTTCACATTCCTTACTACTAGACACCCTGACATCCCTATCCTTTGCCCCTTTTGCTACAGCCTGGCTCAAAAGCTATCTGTCAAATAGGCAACAATCTGTCCAATGGCAAAGTGTACTATCCCCCTTGCTCCCAACTACCATAGGAGAACCACAAGGCTCCATATTAGGCCCACTTTTTTTCTCCATATTTACCAGTAGTCTCCATACCACCATACAGCATGCTTCACTTATACAATACGCTAAGAATTCAACGCTTATCTGTTCAGCTCCATCACTTCCCACCCTACAACAACTCAACCAGGAATCCTTTAGCTCTGTGGAAAGTTAGATCACTCAGATCCAACTTATCCTAAACCCTAATAAAACCAAATTACTGCTTCTCACCCCCAACAAAACCATTTCTACCCCTCTATCCTTCACTATTTCCTCTAAAAGTGGCACTAGTATCTCTCCCTCTGACCATACCAAACTCCTAGGGGTTGAAATTTATAAAAATCTACACTTCAACATCCACATTTCACAAACTATCAAAAAAGTCCATAAAAAATGGGAACACTATGTAGGCACAGGAAATCCCTCTCAAAACAAGCATGGATTACCCTAGCCCAAATTCAACTCTTGTCTAGCTTAATGTATGCTGCTCCAATTCTTACCCAGCTTAGAAAACTTGACTTTTCCAGACTCGAATCATGTTATAATAAAATCCTTAAGTGTTCACACAACTTCACCTTTAGAACCCACCATTACAAGGTTCTAAGGAAACTGCAATGGCTGGAACTTCACCAGCTACTAACCTATCACCAATTAGTCATTGCTTACAATGTGGTAACACATCCAGAAAAAAAAACCTGCACTAGGCCAACTTCTCACCCACTATAATACAAATCATCCTCTCTGATCTTCCGACAAACCCCTCCTCTGTATCTCTAGAGCTAACAATACTGCAGGAAAAGCACTGTTCTCCCACTCCATAGCTAGAACCTGGAATAATCACCCTCCTGCTCTGATTTCTGTCCCTACCTGTTCTCACTTTAAAAACTCACATAGAACATACTTAAAGAATAAGTGGCTATTCCCATGTATTGCATACGTCCTCAAATTATTCCACTTATATACCTCACTTCCTAATATACCTACTGTAATATATATTACAGTCTAGGTATTCTCTTAATGCTGACTGAATTTGTATACTTATTCTGTTATTAACCATGTGTAACTATTTTTTCCTGTATATAAAGGCCTTGTTATGTCTTCTGTTGTATACTATATTTTAACATATTGTTTGAAAATTCTCTGTCTACTGTATTTTAACATATTGGGCAGGATTCATGAAGGCTTGCACAGAGTATAAGAGACGTGTAACACTCCATGCAAGCCTCGCGATCCAGGAACAGCCCAAAACTCCGTGTAAGAGACCAGCTAAAATGTCTCTTACACGGACTGGGCGTGGATATGCTAAATACCACACTTGCAGCCGAAAGGTATGCAAATGAGGTATATTAGCGATCCACGAAGCAGAAACCAGCCTGTATAAGAGATGTGTTAGCTGCAGAAATGTACTCAGTTGACAACTGAGTACGTTTCTGCAAAAAACACAATGGAGCCATGTCAGCTCCAAATAAAGGGTGCATATGTGTCAGGCAGCATGCCAATGGCCAAATATGTGGCCATTGGCAAGGTACCCCGATGCAAATATTAAAAATATGGGTTTTATGCAATACATGGAATGACAATGCAGGGACCAGCAGACCAAAAACAACATGGCCACCGTGTAGTGGTTGCTAAGGGGGGAAGCTGAGTCTAAGATATGTAACTAAGCATTAGTAGGCAATCTCATGTAAATGAGGGTTAGGATACTGAATCCCACAGTCACATAGCAAATGAGCACAGTCTGAGTAGTGTAAGAGATACATAAGGG
Organism: Protopterus annectens; assembly: GCF_019279795.1. Taxonomy (NCBI): domain Eukaryota; kingdom Metazoa; phylum Chordata; order Ceratodontiformes; family Protopteridae; genus Protopterus; species Protopterus annectens. Next base: position 549,492,030 of record NC_056744.1, read on the forward strand.
GGAAGAATAGAGTAGGAGATAGGTGACATCACAGGGGGGAATGGTAGAAAGAAATGCAGTTCATTGGAGGTCAGTGTAACATGACAGATGACAGACACAGATCAGGGAAAGAGGAGTGCCACAAGATAAGCATAGGAAAGTCAAGAAATGGAAGGTGTACACTGTTACTTACACCAAAGTTTCTTGCTGGACGTGCATGCACACGTGTGCGCGCCATGAAGCGCGAGTAGGGCAGTGTGCGTGCGTGTAAGGCAGACTGAGCATATGGGAGCATGTTGGTAGATTTGTAACACTGTTTGCACTAGCGTGCACGCGTTTTAACCCGAATAGGCAGATCCTGAACCGTGTAAGCATGTGTGCGCGTGTGTAAGCCACTGTGAGCGCGTTTCTGCTGGTATGCACGCTGCTCCCCCCTGAGGAAACAGAAAGGAAAAAGGAAGCAACAGAATTAGTAGGAAGCTAGCAGGGAATACTGCTGGAGCTAGCAGGTGAAAACAATTAGAAACAGGCAATTACACAGGCAGAATAGTAGCCCAGCCCAGCACTTAAAACTCTGCAAACAGCAGTGCAGGATGTTTCTCTCAAGAGATACTGCAAGACAGGAGTAAGCTATTAGAAGTGAAAACTGAAAAAGCTGAACTCAGAGCAGAAATGCTAGGGGCTGCCATAGCTGTCATAATGAGACATAGGCGACTTGCTGAGGGTGGTGACAATGCAGATGGTGCCAGACAACCCACAGTGAGGAGACGGAGAAGAGTGTACAGGCCCAGGGTCACCTACCACGGGTTACATGAGCTGGAGATAGTAGAGCTCTATAGAGTGGACAGAGAGCTCCTGCAGCAAATAGTCGAGCTGTGCAGGCCACGCCTCACACACAGAACCAACAGAGGGGAACCCATCCCAGTGGAAACCAAGGTATGTGTTGGCCTAAGAATACTAGCAACAGGTACCTTCCAGGGACCAACTGGTGATATGATGGGGATATCACAGGCATCAGCCTCCAGGGTACTGCACCAGTTCCTGGATGCCATGTCAGCACATGTCGGTGATCATGTATATTTCCCCAATGCCCGTGAGGTATTGGCCAGCAATATGCGTCTCTTCCAGCAAATAGCGGAATACCCTGAGGTAGTGGGTGCAATAGACTGCACGCACATATGCATCAAAGCACCAGCTGGTGAGCGGGGTAGGGCCTACATTAACCGCAAGGGCTTCCCCTCCATCAACTGCCAGGTCGTGTGTGATGCCCAGGGCATAATAATGAATGTGTGTGCTGGCTGCCCTGAGAGCTACCATGATTCCCACATCTGGCATTTGACGCAGCTGTACCAGACATTTGCCAATGGGGACATCCCACATGGACACCTAGTGGGGGATGCAGGTTATGCACTGGAGCCGTGGCTGATGACACCCATCAGAAATGCACACACACCTGAACAGGAACGCCATAAAGAGGCACACGCACAAACACGTAATGTAATAGAGTGTGTGTTTGGGCTGCTCAAGTCATGGTTCTGGTGTCTGGACACATCTGGTGGAGCCTTGCAGTACTCACCAACTACATGTACCCAAATTGTCATGGTATGTGCTATGCTACATATTATGATCTTGCGAAAACAGCTGCAGCAGGACCAGCATAGGACTGGGCCAAACAGCCCCCCACCATTGCCAAGGTCATCACAGGCAGAGCGTGACTCGGAGGAGGAACAACCTGAGCCTGCCCCAGTAGGCAGAAGGAGGCATGCCCAGTATGCCCTGGCCTTGGCAAAGAGGCAACGCATAGCACATACACTGGCTCAGTAGGAACCCTGGGAATGATACCCCTCTCTGACTCACTCAAATAATAACAGGGATGCCTAAAATGACATGACCTGCTCACAAACATGTACAGGGAGTGTAATATGTGCATCCGACAGAGGCAGCCCTGCAGCACCACCTGAGGCATGAATGCCATGTGTTAAGTAATGTAACACCATGTACTATATGCACACTTGAGGACCCTGACTAACATCCACCCTCACCAAGCATGAAGCCACAAAATGACGATGGGATGATCAATTGCAATAACTGGCTGAAGTAATGCAGTTAGTCAAAGGGGAGCCAATGTGTTTCAGCCTGGGAAGACATGCTGAGCATGACATGATGCACCACCCGCTAGGGGTGGCGTGCACCTATCAGTCCAGGCCCCATGGATACTGGCAAAGGCTGTCAGTACCCACAGCATGCCCTGATTAGGTAAGTCTCAAAACACAAACCCACCTTCATAGGTACCACAAGGGATAGGAACCTAGATGTAATGCTACCCAATGCCAGAAGTCTAAACAGCAAGATGCGTGCAGTGTAAACGCACACAGTATGGAGAATGTTGATATCAGTCCTGTAATAGAAAACTGGGTCAAGGCTCACATCAGCACCCTAACACTACCAGGTTACACCTCATACTGTGCTGTACAGCCTCAAAACATGGAACAAGCTACAAAAGGAGGGTGACTAGCAATAATTGTCAAGGATAACCACACCCCCATGTTGGTACCACAACAAGAAGCAGCATGGATTAGCCATGGTCAAATACCAATGGCTAAAACTGCCTCCCAGTATATAGCCTGCTGCAGACTACTGTCCTAATACCAGGAACTGCACCTGGCCTATGTTGGAATACAGGAATATATCAACCCCCCCAAACCACATTATATTGGTTGACTGAAAATACCCAGACATACACTGGGAGCATTATACTAGCACCAACACAGTAGGAGAAAAGTTCCCAGAATCCATAAACCAAAATACCCAGGCACAACGTACCACTCCCACAAGAGGGGTAAGCATACTGGATGTGATAATCAGCAACATGCGTACTGGATGGCAAGATGAGAAGTGTATCCCTCACTGGTAAGACCAGACCATAGAGTAATCACACCGGATATACACATCCTGACCACAGTTCCTGCCCAGAAAACCACAGTGAAAAGCATGTGTAAAGCATAAGTTGCACCCCCCAAACCGATGTGGAATCCACGAAAGGCCCTGTGCAGGTGCAGAATATGGGACACACCACAGAACATGTTATACAGGCATTCCGTGAACACAGCCAGGAATGCTTGGATTATGCAATCACAAATAACAACAAGACACAATGCCATACACGCAGGCATCTGGCATGCTGGACTCCAGCCATTACCAAACCATGCAAGAAAATGAGGAAGCTACTACATGACAGAGCAAACATAAAAAGGGAAGTAATCACTGATCAGTAGTATGTCAATAAAATATGTCCACACATACAATCCACTAAGGCCAGCCACAACATGTAGAATCTGTGAATCCAGAGGCAATGTGACACCAGCCCCAAGTACACAGACAACCCTCAACTCCCCCCAATAAATACAAATATATGTGAGAGATGCAACCATTTATCCAAACTGGAGGCTGAGCTCCCCCAACTCAGTACTGTCAAAACTAGTCACGAGGAGAAGGTAACCACATACACCACAAACCCAGTCCCACATAGACCTATCACAACTATAAACCAAACACATAAACACAGAAAAACATTCCCGGAGGCCCTAATTACAAACACACCACACCAACAGAGGCCTCCAAAGCAGACCACAAGCAACCACAACCTCCAAACATAGCACATGCAACACATAGTACACAAAGCTGGTGTGCCAAACAGTTACAGGCCAGAAGGAGAAACAACATGCCTGATACAGTTGTAATAGGTGTCTGTATAGGCAGACACACTGCTGTCCCACTCACCAGACTGAACAAGGGAAAGGGTACAGTAAGCTGCCTGTAGGCTGCCACAATATGCCACATAACACAAGTACGCAGGTCACCCCAAAGCAAGCAGAAAGATGATGCATTCATTGTCCATGCTGGTGTGAATGACCTGAGATGTACCTCCCTGGACTACATGAAAAGAGGCATGGATGAGCTCTCTGAGTATGTACTCCAGGCCGGTATGACACTGGCCATTTGCAGCATCCAACCCTCACCAAGAATGATGTCACAGTACAAACACAGAATGATCAGCTTTAACAGGTGGCACAGTTACAGCTGTCAGTCCAATGTCTGTCTGCTTGAGATGTCATGCATGACAAGCCATGCTTCTGTTCCAGTGATGGCTTGCACCTGTTACCCCTGGGCGTCTGGATACTGGATAAGGCCTTTGCCACCTCCATAGAGCCATACGTAGGCAAGGCCAAAAAGACTAACCCACCACCCTAGAAAACATAAGTGGTAAGAAACATAATGGTAATGCTGACCAATGCCAAATGTGTAAACTGCAATATGCATGCTCCTGAGGCACTTCCCAGTATGGAGAACATCGATGTCTGTGCAGTGACAGAAGCCTGCTGCAAGCCTACTGACAGCACACCAGCGCTACCACGTTATACCACATATCATGCATTATGGCCCCAACACCTGGACCAAAACATCAAAGGAGGGGGGAGTATCCATATGCAGCACAGACACCCATACGGCCAGGTAACTGACAATGCACGAAGCAGCGGAGACCACCCATGTGCACCTAACTGTAGTCAAAACTGCTGTACAGTCTGTAGCATGCGACAGACCACACTCTCACACACAGGAACCCCACCCAGACATCCTGAAGACACTGGACAGTATGAATGTCCCACCAAATACCAGACAAGGTACTCATAAATTACCATATAGGTGGTAAACCATTATGTATGCAAGGAGTAATCAGGGACCTAGGGACACAAGTCGACAGTAACCTGTCATGTGACACTCACAATGCCAATGTGGCTAGGAAGACTGTCTATATTGGACACCGTATCATGAAAGGATTCACATCTACATCAGCAGAGGTCATTGTGCCCCTGTACTGTCCCCTTATCAGACCCATAATCTAGTACAATGACTCATATTGGATGTACCATACCTGACACCTGCAGCGGTTAGGAAGACCTCAAAGCTACCTCACCAAGAGGATAAAGGGTGTCAAATATATGTCATATGCTGCCTGGCTGTAGACACCCCAGCTGAATGCAGTCACAGACTGCCTACACAGAGGCATTGTATGTCTGTTGTACAAGGCCATGTCCAACACAGGAGTAATGGACATGCTCCACCCCAGGAAATCAAAGCCATTGGAGCTGTGAGAGTGACAGATGTCAGCCTCAACACATAATGAAATAGGATGTGCTGGGGGGACAGATACATAACCCAGAGGCTCCCCACACCCAGAAACAGGATCCCAATCCATGTTAGGTAGAGCCCCTCACTGACACCCCTCAACAGGAATATTGCCAAGTGGATGGATGATCGTAGATGTACACTGGGGGTCTCCACTGTGTCACGTCCAGACAGAGGCACAGTAAAGAAAATCATAAATGGCCATAACAGTCACATAGCAAGGGCAGCGAAAGACACACACACTCTGGCTAGGCTTACTAATGCCCTAGGGTGGATAGCCTAGAATGAACCTAAGAAGATACAAATTGTACAGGACACTAAGGATAATCACAAGGCTTACTCAACTGATGGTAGGAACCATGTCGGGAATTCACAGATATGCTCCGAATCACACAGATATTACAAACAACCTACCAAACACACACACATATTGCCAACATACAACCTCACAGGTGCAGTGCAACCCCCCCCCCAGAATGCAAAATATCTATCCCAGCAGACTGCTGGCCCCCTGACATTGCAGATGCTGAGGTAACAGCCATCATCTACAAAGCAAAACACACAGCAGCAAAGGTATGTGATGGTGTCCTGGGCTGAGGTCAACATGGACTCCAAGAATAATGGAATGCCAAATCACACTACTGCCCAATGTCAGCCTTACCACAGGATATGTACCCAAAGAGCAGTGTACAACAACAGTGGTCCTTCACAACAAAGGTGTTGCCTGAATGGATACTGCAAACTACCACCCCAGGATCCTGACAAGCTTGGTCTGCACAGCTATGGAAAGGATCAGTATGTACCGCAGACATACAACTATCATGGACCTACTGACACTGGACCCTACCCAGTGTGGCTGTTGTAAGTGCAGATCCTGCCCCTAAACATGTTTGACCCATTTGAAACAGTCATTAAGGTCATTGATGAGGGCAATGTGGTCCACACAGAGTAGCTGGACTGTGCAAATGCTTCCAGACAATACCCTACGAGTTCAGTATGGATATGTTCACCAGCTTAAATATAAACCCCTATGTCAGTAGAGGGGTTGCAAACCAGACCAAGGACAGAACTGACATGGTCAGACATGCTGCATCCATGTCAGACTACAAAGCAGATATGAGTGGCATCCCACAAGGCTTGGTCCTGGGACCTCCCCCGTTCTGTATATATGTCCCATAGGTACAGGCCAACATGGAAGGACTGTGACTGAACATGTATGCAGAGGAGTACAAACTGCCCACCATATCTGACCCCCAGCTGACACAAGCAACCCACAAAAGGGCCACATAGAAACAGACAAATGGAGACATAGCCATGTCAGCAAGCTAATTGCAGAAATGTGTATAGACAACCACCGTGGATATACAGTAAGTGCCCACCAATTACCACACAGGTGTTAACCCATTACGTACCTAACATGTAATGAGAGACCTGGGGACACAAGGTGATAGATATCCTGCATTGGACAAACATGTGGCTGTTGTGTTCGCAGAAACATACCATATACCCACCCAATCATGAAGGTTGTCAGATCTAGATAAGGGGAGGTCACTGTGGCTCTGCAGTCATCCTTCATCAGCGTCACAATTGACTACAATAGCCCCTGTGGGATATACATCAGCAGACACCTCCATCAACTGTAAAGTCCACAACAGTACCGCACCAGGAGTAGCAAAGAGCATGAACAGATGCCATGTGTTGCCTGATTAAACAAACTGCAGCTCCACACACTGCCATACTGCCCACCCAGAGGCAAGCTGTGCCTGATGTATGAAGCCATGTCCAAGCTGGAATCAATGAACATGCTGCACCTTGTACAATCTGAATGGCAGTGAGCTATGCATATGAGAGACCTGAACCCCCAGCACTGACATACATAGGACAAGCTGTACTGAATGATCCATAACACAGAAGCCACCCCCACTCTTGAGTAAATTCCCAGTACAGGTTAGCAAGAGAGTCACCTATCGACACCCCTCAAGAGGAATCCTGATGAGTGGATGGGAGATGGTAGGTTAACCCTGGGTATCACTGTTATGTCAGAGGTAGACGGAGGCACAGTATACTAACCATGACATTTGTCATGGCAAACTCCAGTTACAATGTGTGCCGAAGGACAAACACACTCTGTGACTGGCATCAGAAATGGCCTAGGGAACATTGCTAGTGTTTGCCAATGTCCACCTATGTTGTGGAATACACTACCAATGTTGGACAAGCCTGGTGTAGGTAGTCCATATCTGAACATAATGCAACATGGTCATATGTGCACAACTGGCCCCTACACAGTCTGTTGTGCTCACTATGAAGATGTCAAGCAGTGATAGGACTAAAGCCCAGGATACTGTCCACCACAGTGAAAGTACTGAACCAGTACACTATACGGTACTACAGTGTTAGGTCATTATGAAAGGATGTTGACAACTGTATGCAAAGTATCCCATGCAATCCCTGCAGGCACAGTATAATCCCTGCTGTGGCAGACACGAAGCAGTTGGCCAGTAAGTACACAACATGACACCCAACACACAACCATAAACGTGAGATATTGTTGAAGTTCACACACACCCAAATATGTGGTGGACTGCAGAGTTCAACATATGGAAAGCTCACACTGGGCATGCTCGCACACTTTGATAAATGAGGCATATGTCAGACAACATGCCATGAAAAAGCTGAACTGGGCATGCTCACACACTTAGGCCATATCTCCATTTAGCAGTTGGCCACACATATCTGGTATTTGTACGTGTCATTCCAGGAACCAACCACAACACAGCAATCTGCCCAGTGCACACAATAAATGACTACAGAGACATAAGTGACATAGTGGATCGCCCTCATATTCAAACATCTTCCACAGATACACAAGTTGTTCATAGGAACAGGGAATGCTATGGCAATAAAGACCTGCAAACAGTCTAACAGCAACAAATATTGTGCATCTGACAATTAAACATATGGGTGTAGAGGTCAATACTTGGTTGTTTGCCCTAGGGAATGACAGCTTAGCCAGAGTGTGCTTGGCATCTGTATCCCCAGTACATTAGGCTACTGTGCCACTGTAAAGTAGGTCACATAAGGCAACGTGTGAAGCTAGTGAGCTGTGCCTCTGTCAAGCAGGGACACAGTGGAGATCCCAGGGTTTGAATGTGCTAAGCCACATCCATTTTGTTGGTGTGTGCTGGAAGAGGGTTGCTGAGGACCTCTAACAGTAAGTGGGTGTCAATAACAGACTGAGGGGAGCCCTATCTGCATTGTCTGGACAATTCCACTGTCAACACTGTGTTGTGATGATTATGTGGGATTGAAGTGTCATGCTGGTACTGTTCACAGATGTCCTCCCTCTGTGGGCTACAGCTCTGCAATGTATTAGCTCACTCTGTCTGTTGGACGGCTCATATATGGCTGGTGTACACCTGACAGGTGTCCTGTTGTGGAGCAGTCATGGGTATATGTGGGATAGCATGATCAATGCAAACCTTACACATGCTCATAGAATGCAATTGTCAAGGATTATGCAGAGTGGCCAGTATAGTCCCCAGCATGGGTCCTTTGAAGTCGTCCACCCCAGTCTTCACAAGTGTAGAGTCTGCTTGTGCTAAATACAGTTTGTTTGCAGTGACAACCTTGCCTGGGGTGGGGATGGGATATGGATGTCCAGGGAAAGGTGGGTATGGTCAGATATCAACAATGGTGGCCTACCTCTGGTGTGGAACAGTGAGTACCCATGTTGCAGATGGACAGGTGCAATATGTATTCCCCCATGTGGCTGTGGTGAGTGGTTCTGCCATAGCACATGGACCCACAAATTGTAGTGGCTGTAGGGTAAAGTTGTAGAGGCCTGAGTAGTTCCCACACACAATATGCCTGTACCTGATGTTAACAACTGGAATGGTGTATGTGAACACCTGCATATCCCGGCACTGTTCCCAGGGAAGCAAAGTGTGTGTCCTGGATGTGGGAGTGGTGTTCTGGACTGGTTGTGTTGTGTATTACAGGTCCTGTGGTCACGAAGCATGGTATAGAACATAACCTGCCAGTGCGATGTGCATGTCTGACCCTGAAGTAGGTGGCTGCAAATGCATATATATGCTATCCCCCACCTGACAGGTAGTACTAGATGTACATACCTCTGTAGAAATAAAGATGTCAGCACCCTATAAATACTGCAGGTGCAGAACAGATGCCCAGTAATTCGGATAGCGCGCTTTGCTAATGCGTTTCCCTCAAGTGCCATAATATAGTTAGGTAGGGGGTTGAACCATGCAAATGCTCAGTGTGTGTGTGTGGGTGAGTGGGGTTGATGTGTGTGCAAGTCTGTGTGAGGGAAGTGTCCCTTTTGGCAACTGGGAAAACACTCTACAGGATGCACATTCCCCTTTCTAAGCACTGATGATGTCAGCACCCTATAAGTAAAGCAGGAGAAGAAAAGCCTCCAAGTAATGCGAATAGTGTGCTCTGCTAATGCGTCTATCATGAGTGTCATAGCATAGTTAGGTAGGAGTTTGAATCCTGCAACTGCGCTGTGTGTGCGGAGGGGGATTAGTGTGTATAACAGTCTGTGTGATGGAAATGTCCCTTTTGGAAACAGGGAAAACACTCTACAGGATGCACATTCCCCTATCTAAGCACTGATGATGTCAGAACCCTATAAGTACAGCATGAGAAAAAAAAAAACTCACAGTAATGCGAATAGCATGCTCTGCTAGTGCGTCTGTCACGAGTATCATAACGTAGTTAGGTAGGGGTTTGAATCCTGCAACTGCCCAGTGTGTGTGAAAGGGGATTAGTGTGTGTGCAAGTCTGTGTGAGGGAGATGTCCCTTTTGGCAACTGGGAAAACACTCTGCAGGATGCACATTTCCCTATCTAAGCACTGATGATGTCAGCACCCTATAAGTACAGCAGGAGAAGGGAAACCTCCCAGTAACTGAAATAGCGCACTCTGCTAATGCATCTCTCTCGAATGTCATAACATAGTTAGGTAGGGGTTTGAAACCTGCAAGTGTGTGTGTTTGGATGAGGGGAGTTTGTGTGTGTATGATTCTGTATGAAAGACATGTGCTTTTTGGCAATCGGGAGATCACACTACATGATACACATTACCCTTTCCAAACACTGACGATGTCAGCACCCTATAAGTACAGCTGGAGAATGGACACCTCCCAGTAATCCGAATAGCGCACTCTGCTAATGCGTCTCTCTCAAGTGTCATAATATAGGTAAGTAGGAGTTTGAAACCTGCAAATGTGTGTAGTTGGTGTGTGTGCAATTCTATATAAAAGGCATGTGCTTTTTGGCAATCAGGAGATCACACTACATGACACACAATACCCTTTCCAAACACTGATGATGTCAGCACCCTATAAGTACAGCCGGAGAAAAGAAACCTCCTAGTAATCCGAATAGTGTGCTTTGCTAATGCGTCTCTCTCACGTGTTGTGACATAGTTAGGTAGAGGTATGAATCTTACAAATGGTAAGTGTGTGTGGGGGTGGGGGTAGTAGGATGTGTGTAATTGCAAGTGTGAAAGAACAGATCCTTTTGGCAAATACTACAATACACCAGATGCTGCATATTCCCCCAGTAAACACAGGGGATGTCACCACACTATCAGTACAGCCAAACAGGGCTACTTGGCCAGTAATGCCAATAGTGTGCTCCGCTACTGGGTCTATTACCATTGTCAGAGCACAGATAGGTATGTTTTGGAAACCCACAACTGCCACGTGTGGTTGTGTCACACAATATGACCTTGTAGGGGGGTAGTAGGGTGTGTGTAATTGCAAGTGTGAAAGAACAGATCCTTTTGGCAAATACTACAATACACCAGATGCTGCATATACCCCCAGTAAACACAGGGGATGTCACCACACTATCAGTACAGCCAAACAGGGCTACTTGGCCAGTAATGCCAATAGTGCGCTCCGCTACTGGGTCTATTACCATTGTCAGAGCACAGATAGGTATGTTTTGGAAACCCACAACTGCCACGTGTGGTTGTGTCACACAATATGACCTTGTGGGGGGTAGTAGGGTGTGTGTAATTGCAAGTGTGAAAGAACAGATCCTTTTGGCAAATACTACAATACACCAGATGCTGCATATTCCCCCAGTAAACACAGGGGATGTCACCACACTATCAGTACAGCCAAACAGGGCTACTTGGCCAGTAATGCCAATAGTGCGCTCCGCTACTGGGTCTATTACCATTGTCAGAGCACAGATAGGTATGTTTGGAAACCCACAACTGCCACGTGTGGTTGTGTCACACAATATGACCTTGTGGGGGTAGTAGGGTGTGTGTAATTGCAAGTGTGAAAGAACAGATCCTTTTGGCAAATACTACAATACACCAGATGCTGCATATTCCCCCAGTAAACACAGGGGATGTCACCACACTATCAGTACAGCCAAACAGGGCTACTTGGCCAGTAATGCCAATAGTGCGCTCCGCTACTGGGTCTATTACCATTGTCAGAGCACAGATAGGTATGTTTTGGAAACCCACAACTGCCACGTGTGGTTGTGTCACAAAATATGACCTTGTGGGGGGTAGTAGGGTGTGTGTAATTGCAAGTGTGAAAGAACAGATCCTTTTGGCAAATACTACAATACACCAGATGCTGCATATTCCCCCAGTAAACACAGGGGATGTCACCACACTATCAGTACAGCCAAACAGGGCTACTTGGCCAGTAATGCCAATAGTGCGCTCTGCTACTGGGTCTATTACCATTGTCAGAGCACAGATAGGTATGTTTTGGAAACCCACAACTGCCACATGTGGTTGTGTCACACAATATGACCTTGTGGGGGGGGTAGTAGGGTGTGTGTAATTGCAAGTGTGAAAGAACAGATCCTTTTGGCAAATACTACAATACACCAGATGCTGCATATTCCCCCAGTAAACACAGGGGATGTCACCACACTATCAGTACAGCCAAACAGGGCTACTTGGCCAGTAATGCCAATAGTGCGCTCCGCTACTGGGTCTATTACCATTGTCAGAGCACAGATAGGTATGTTTTGGAAACCCACAACTGCCACGTGTGGTTGTGTCACAAAATATGACCTTGTGCGGGGTAGTAGGGTGTGTGTAATTGCAAGTGTGAAAGAACAGATCCTTTTGGCAAATACTACAATACACCAGATGCTGCATATTCCCCCAGTAAACACAGGGGATGTCACCACACTATCAGTACAGCCAAACAGGGCTACTTGGCCAGTAATGCCAATAGTGCGGTCCGCTACTTGGTCTATTACCATTGTCAGAGCACAGATAGGTATGTTTTGGAAACCCACAACTGCCACATGTGGTTGTGTCACAAAATATGACCTTGTGGGGGGTAGTAGGGTGTGTGTAATTGCAAGTGTGAAAGAACAGATCCTTTTGGCAAATACTACAATACACCAGATGCTGCATATTCCCCCAGTAAACACAGGGGATGTCACCACACTATCAGTACAGCCAAATAGGGCTACTTGGCCAGTATTGCCAATAGTGCGCTCTGCTTCTGGGTCTATTACCATTGTCAGAGCACAGATAGGTATGTTTTGGAAACCCACCCCCCAAAAAATTTTTTTTTTCCCAAAAAAAAAAAAAAAAAAAAAAAAAAAAAAAAAAAAAAAAAAAAAAAAAAAAAGGGGGGGGGGGGGGGGGGGGGGGGGGGGGGGGGGGGGGGGGGGTTTTGGGGTTGGGTTTTTTTCAAAAACCAAATATTGAAAAAAAAACC